>NC_056743.1:778344024-778494024 GCF_019279795.1 Protopterus annectens | reverse complement strand
AAAGTAGAAGAAACTAAATGAACTGGTACATTTATGATAGCATGGAATGATATAAGAGATACAGATGGGCTAGTAGGCTTGGGATGGCAATGGGGTAGATTCAAATTGTTAGCTTCAGTGACAGGCAAACGTGATAGGCCTTAAGTTTACATCTGCAGGTTATAAGTACATATAAAGTAAGATCTAGAAATACATCTACTACAACAGTTCTTGGACTGCAATGAACTATTTACCAACAACAATGGTTACCTACGTTACAATACAGATGGACTATAAAAGCCTGATGCAAACATAAAAAATTCCATGCATCCCTTGTGTGCACCACAGAGCTACCCAAAAGGTGTTTTAATTTCAAAGTTCTTTTTTTCTTCAAGTTTTAAAAGTCTTTGGTTAGGGACAATTAGCAAAGATTCATTTTCCATTCCATGACTGTAAACGGGTTACATATTTCTGATTTGTGGGAGGATTGAAAAGTACATTTTTTTTAATTTAAGATAAGCAGAAGAGAACATTGTTTAATCTTTCTCTCAGAACTAAAGCTTCTACTAAATCCCAAACCAAAACTAATTACTTTTTTTTCCCCACACAAAATACTCCCAAGAAAAAGAACCCCCCTACTATTACCCTAACCTTTCTCTGTCCTCCTCCAAATGGATCATATCATAAACAACACTCCCACACCAAATTTAACTACCTCTGATATTGTGGAGCTTTTTTCCCCCCTCCTACTGAAAATGGACATGTATCCAGCTAGACTAGCCCGGTCAACAAATGTAAAATAAAATAAAATAAATAAAATAAATCTTTGGGAGCTACCACTGCTTTGAATTGCTGCCATTGCTTAACTATTTTGGAGTTGTCCCTCCCACCTAGTCCATGTTGTGCTTTTAAATTCAGTGGCTCTTGATTTTCCAACCATGTTCTGTAAATGTGACTCCCAATCTCATCTGATCTGTACATACTAGTTAGCGCTAGAAGATCAACTGGGAAGACTATACCTTTGCCAATGTGTAGGTTACCCTCCTTTTCATGTCTTCCCACCTGCTTAGTGCTTAATAGTGCAAACCTCTTGTTTCATTTGACTTTTTAAATTTGCAACATCTAAGGCAAGTTTATCTATCACTGGAGAGTCTACAAACCACTTTTCAGGAATCAGAATGGGATTATTGCTTCAGTTGTACTCTTTGAAAAAAGGAATAGGGGGACATTATTTCCTAGCCTTCCTAGAGATTGCCAATCACCAGAAAGTCTGAAAATGGCTTCTTAGGAGGCAGCTTGGGATTAGTGCTACTATTTTGCTTCTAATTAGAGAAGGAGCAGAAGGACATTAATTCCCGACTGGCTCTGATTGGGCAGTGTGTGGATCCTCCATTATTGCTCTGGTTGATATTTTGGTGGAAACCTCTTCACTTTTTATTTTGGATTATTACATGCCTGCCTGTCTGTTGTACTAAGCTTCTGTATATGTTATCCAGGGCATCTACTTTAAGAAGACTAAAACAAGCATATTGACCTCACCAATATCTGTGACCTGCTTCTTAGAGACCTGCTTGGGATTAGAGCTGCTCTTTTGGTACGGGTGGAAAAAGGAACAAAGAGACATTGATTCCTAGATGTGTGTGGATGTGGTGAGACCAGCACTTGTTGAGTAATAGCCAATAAGCATATCACTAGTATTTCTTTTCCAACATCTTTATTAAATTTACAGATATGACAAAGGCAATCTTACATGTATATAAATAAAAAACATACAAAATGATATCACTTTAGTTGCAAACAGTTTACATCACAGACACCATTGAAACAACTGTAGTTGGAAACATTATAAATCACTTATAAACCATCCAGTCATGGTCAGTTAAGCATTATATAGCTCATTCAAATCCTGCTTCTTAAACCTCATTCCTGTTCTGCATATATTGTTCCCACAATTCTCATATTTTCCTATGTAATTTGCTCCTTCCCTTTTCTAAAGATCCCAATTCCAGTTGTTTTATCTCTGTCACTATATTCACTGCTTCTATTTACAGTCCAAATACATTCCTGGCCTCTTCCCATTCAATTACTTTTCCCTTTCTAGTTATTTGCTCCCAATACCTTGGTTCCTTTTCCAGTTTTCTCCAATAAATTCCAGCCCACTCTTGCCTGCTATGTGTATCCCTGACCACAGTCAACCCTATTGTCAAAATCTCTTTTCTGCATTATTGTGCTGATTTGGTTCTTAGAATACTTCCTGCTGTTTTATGAATATAATACTCTGTATGATTTTGGTTGTTCTCCTTAAGAGTCTGCATCCAAAATCCTAATCTATCCTTATTTCTTGATCTTCCTCCCTGTGTCAGCATCATAAGCACATCACTGGTATTAATCATTGTTGGTAAACCTAATTCTGTCTTTTTAATAAGTACGGCTACATTAGCTACTCTCTTACGTAACTTCAGAGCATCAGCCTACATATTTCATCCATAAATTTTCAGAGTCTGCTTTAGTTGTATTCCTCCAATGCTTGAGTCCGATAACCAGCCTTAGGCCTCTAAACTCTGGCAACATAGTTCAACACACTTGACTGACCCCAGCTGCAGCCAGTATGATCACATTAGGTGTTCTAAGGCCATGTAGAAAATGCCTTTTGCTTATCAACTGCTCATTGCTACTACCAAATGATAGAACAATCTGTGAGAGATGTAAATATTTTAGAAACATTGAGGTAAACTTCTCACATAATCCCACTATTTGGTAAATGTAATACCTCCACAACAGTGTGTCAGTCACAACACACCATAACTTATATTAAGGCTGCAAAGAAACTTTTGCCCAAATCTGTTAGAACACAGTTTAAAAGATCCCAGCCTCCAACAGACAAGACAACACTGACACCTTCTCCACACACACATATTGCAAATCAGTAATTGTCACCAGGAAAGCAGGTCTAATCCCATAACGCCCACTAAGTCTGCTTCCACACTCGGGAAATCTTTTAGTTAAGAGGTGAATCTGTAGTTAGGCATAAAGCCTCTACACTCACTAGACTGGACATGAATGATGTGACTATATGCCACTTGTCTGCAGTCAGGCTCTGTGATGTCACAATGGCCTAAAGGTGTATGACCTAGTGGTGGCCTATGTGAGAGTGAATGACCAGAAGTGTTTTACTCAGAAGAACATGCAGACAAACATGACAAATTGTATAATACATGCAGTATAAGCAGGAAAGATGCTGGTCTTAAGTATTATCTTGCATTCACCAAGAACAATGCCTAGATACCAAGACAAGATAACAATAATTGGCTTTTAAATTTGGCTAAGTAGTTGATGTCATTCTAAGGGGAATCCAGTATGTGTCAGCCAGGTATGAGATGGTTGATAAAACTTTCTGTTTTGATAGAGATCATTTATGCTTCTCACACCAGGATTTGTTTCCACATATTGGGTAAATACCTTGCTGCCTCTTAGGTCATTTTCTTTAGTCCAAGTCCTCCTACTAGACATTCCTTTACAGCAAACCTGAATTTGGACATCATGGTGGCAATACTGAATTATATAAGTTTTAAATAGAAAAATGCCTGAACTTGAGGTACTCCTGCAACTCAAAACATATTCATATTTGTGTAGTTACAAAGATGTGGTTAGGGTGCAAAGGCAGCTCTCCCTCCATACTAGAGTTTAGTGCATAACACACTTTTAGGCCTTTGTGTAACTGCAGGTGGAGTATTTGTATTTGTCAGAAGTACCATCACCTCACATCATATTACCTACAGCCAACAGAGAATTAATCTCTTACCTTACAAACTAAAGGCTAAGTCAGAATAAACTAAACCAGCTTAAATTTCCAACTTTAAAAGTGCCAAGAATTATAAAAGAGTCTACTGCCATTAAGTGCCACATCTGAGAATAGATTCTCTGCCAGCTGGTCTGCCGAGAGACCAGTGAACAAGACTCCATTGGCTCCTTCACTACTGCATATCTCCCATCCTCCTAACAAAAGTGTAAAAGTATAAAAAACAAAGACTCTCCTGCTTTAGCTACTCTTTGTTGAACATATAATAATTATATAATTTTATTGTCTCTGTGTGTTGCAGTATTGTATATGACAAGAGATGAGCCAAAAGTGAGTAAGCTGGGATTTTCTCAGCCTCCCCAACATACAGATAGTTCACAGCTAAGGTTCAACTACTAGTCTCCTCAGCTGCATTATGGTTAGCTCTTACCATTAATCTTTTTTATTTATCACTGCTCTTTTTTGTGACACCCAATGTAGACTCATGCTTAAATTGTATTAGGCTTCACTTGGGTGAAAAGTGATAGTGTTTTCTGTAAACTGTTAAATGTATTGTGCATTAGCATAAAGCACTGTAAATTTTAAAGTGCTGTGTTAATTACTGCATACGTTTACTTGCAATCCTCTCCTCTGTGCCATAGTGCATAGGTGCACATAGATCGACTCCCACTGGGTTAGGAACTAGCCACCTTGCTTTCTTCCTATACCCAACCAGTGATGTGCCGGAAATTTCTTTACTTATGTAGCCATGCACATTTTGTTACCATAAGACTGACATACAGTAACTAATCTGAAAGCTCCTTTCATAAACAGTTTCCATCTCTGTATTGCGTTCTCTTAAACTTCAATCTCTTAACAACATTAATTCACAAGTATAAGCATGCCTATCTCTTCTAAACAATACTACTATATCTGTCTTCTTAAATAGTAAAGTAAAACCACACTTCTGAAAGTATACACTACTATATCCGTTCCCTGTAATGTCATTTGCACACACCACTTTTATTATATCCTTCACTTTCACATCACATACACAGTAAAGAACTTCACATCTCACCAGTTTCACTTCCTCCTCAGTTTCTCTTAGAGCACATTTTCACATTACTAATTTTATTCTATCACAGCCATCAAAACTGTCTAGCACAAAGTGCTACCCTCTTATCTGTATTTCCTAAGTCTTCTCCCTAGCTACACATACTAGACTCCCAGCCCTACTTCTTTCTGCTGTATTCCTCATAACATACTTATTTGTCGACATAGATGCCCATCTACCGCTCGTGCTCTTCCCAACCACCTTCTTTCTTATCCTCTCAGTTTACGCTCATATCACTAATTATCACTGCCCCCATTGTGCATTCCAGCAGCTGTAAGAAATTCACCATTATTAACCAAACTCATTCACGTTTCTCTGTTTCCTCAAACCATTACAATATTACAAATATCCACATCCTTAAACTAAAACGTTTAACATACAAAACACATAATATTGCCTTCTATGTAAAGCCAAAATCTAAAATAAAGACTACAGCTCACAGTTTTCTACATTTCCAACCTCCAACAATGTGGTGACAGACCCTTCATCACCACCTAAGTCAGCCCATACTTTACCAAGAATCACTAAAAGACATCATTTCACAGTAGCACATAAACATCACATGTATAGTTAACAAGATACCTCAAATGCATTTTTGGATTGCAAGTTACACAGCTGACATTCTGATCCTAACAGAAACATGGGTAAACTCTAGTACCAAAAATGAATAATTTTTGCCTCCTGGATGCAGTGTAATGTAGCACACAGGAATGGTAAAGGAGTGGGTGGAGTAGCTATACTTTGTCTCAGCATCTTTGAACTCTTCTATATCCCCACAAAATCCTACAATTTAATAATGCCAAAATACTTATCACCATCCTCAAACTCAGCCCTCACAAATGTATCCACATTGTTGCTCTGTACACTTCTCCAGGAAACAATGTCTCGACCACTGAAAATATTCTAGCCTGGCTAAATACAGATTTATTTATTTATTTATTGACATTTGATTACTGGGAAAGTCCAACTCAGTAGAAATCCATTTTCAGTGGAGTCCTGGGGAAAAAGTCTCTAAATTATTTGAAGAACAATAATTTCACAATATTCAAAAATAAAACAAAAAACAGCTGCAGTTTAAATAATTGTAACAAATTAGAGATAATATAAAAAACATTGGTTAATAATCAATACAAGTTATGTGATAATCATTTACTAGAGAAATTTTAGACAGTTTGTAGAGAAATTAAGTGTAAGTTAGTGTAATACAAATAGGAATTGCAATATGAAGTGAGGGAAGAAAGGATTGTAGTATATTTAGAAAGAAAGTCAGGGAAGGAAATGTGATAGAAGTAAGTGAAGAAGGGAGAGTAAGGAGGTATAAGGAATGAAAAACTACTTGTTCACATTTAGGGATATCGTTTATCCTAGGTTTGAGCAAGAACAGAGTCAAAATTTAGCTAGGAAGTCTTTCAAAGTGGTTTTGAAAAATGGGAGGAACGGTATAGACCTGATGGATACAGGTAAGGAGTTCCAGGCCTTAACAACATTGTAAGAGTATAGACAATGTCCAGCAGATTTGCTAGGTTTATAAATAGACAGGAGTTTTTGGTCACTGGATCACAATGACCAAATGAGAACATAGAATTTTTGGTCACTGGATAGCAATGGCCAACTGTGAGCATAGTTGCATTGAATGATTTTTTAGTGCTGGACAGGCAGATGGATGCTGGATAATTTTAATAGGTGGTAAGAAGTTGTGTATATGTTAGTTGATGTGGCAGTTCTAACCAATTTAGGGTTTTCAGTGCTATATTGTGGTGAGTTCTGAAAGGGGTGTGTAAGATTTTTTTAATGGATGTCCAAAGATTTTTAGGGTTGTGTTTAGTATTATTTTGAAAGTTATTATAGTATTGTTTTTTTATTGTTCTTTGTCTTCAGTTATTTGATTTTTAGTATGATTGCAAAGCATTCTGAAGTTTTCAAGATATCGAGGAGTTTTATATTTTTCTAATAAATGGGTGGAGCACACTCTTGACCTGGGCAACGTGTAGTTTTTTTATGGATACTGGTATTCTACTGCATGGAATGCACACAGTGGTGGTTATTTAGTTTTATATTTTTGTCATTCTTTCCATGCCTTTTCTCTTTCCTATATTAGCTTGTCTTTTTATCTTTCTGGATAGCCAAACTGCATTATTTGTTTTCAGTCTTCTCCTTCAAGGAGGTGCAAGACTATTTAGGATATTTAGAAAAGTTGTATTGAATTCAATTACAGCATTATCTAGGGGAGGATTTTTAGCAGGTTTCAGTTAATAGATGATAGTGTAATAATGAACATTTCTGGGTTAAACTTGGCAAGGTTACTTGTTTTATAAATATGCTGTTTAACTGGATGTGTGAGATGTCTACTCATATAGATTGGGAGATGATCACTGACAGTCTGACATTGTACTAGGGTTCGATACTAGGATCCAGTCTAATAGAGAATTTGATGTCCTTCTCTAATGGGTGGGATTTCCCACCCTCAGATCAATTTATAGGTCAATTTATAACTGAGAGCAATCACTTTATAGCCAGAACAAAGCAATTAACAAAGAGATGCAAGTAAAACAGTTATTTTGTCATTTCCTGAGACTAAATACCTGGCATATGCAGCATAGTCTACTGGGCAAGCAAAAGGAGACAGTGGCCAACTTAGTAAGGGGTCCTACTATTTCACAGAGTCTTTTAATCACAGAGCAGGCATGTATTTAACTGATTAAAGTTAATACGCAGCAAGGTTCTTCGTCATAAATATCCTTATATGAAACAATGACAAAAGTCTCAGTAAACTTGTAGGTGTAGGGCTTTGTGACAGAACTCCTGCAATATTGAGGTCAGATGTAGTGATTGCAAGCTCTGAAATGAAAGAAAGAAAAAATAAACTCCACTAAGCTGTAAAAGTATATTGAGACAATAACGTTAGTACTTATTATACAAAAAAGAGATGGAGGAAAGACTGCACTAAGTCAGAGAAAGAGAATATAAGGGAAATATGAGAGTAGAGTAATGGTAAAAAAGTGTATGCATGTAAGCTCAAAGTAGTTGTAGCAGACAGTATACTGACAGAGAAACACAGTAATGCAGTGTAAATATACAGCTGTATTGAACAAATTATCAGAAATTGCACAATACTGATAAGCATAATATAAGGGGCTATATTATATAGACGAAAAATCAAAATGTCGAACACTCACATGAGCGTAAATGCAGAAATCCGAAATCGCTAAATATATATTCCAACTCTGAGATCGCACTACAGTGAGGAAAGGGCAAATATTTGAATCCTCACTGTACTGTGATACAAAAAAATAAACATTGAGTTCCTGCATTTACACTCATGTGAGCGTTTGACGTTTAGACTTTTCATCGATCTAAAGTAGACCCCAATATAATACCATCACTTAGAATAATCCATGGGATTAACCAGTACATCAAAACAGTTTAAGATATATATGAAGAAGGGAGAACCACTGTTGCCTGTACCACAAGGGAGTCACCATAGTGATCTTGCGGGATTCCTTCTGAACCTATAGAATTATCTTGAATATCAGTGGAAAGGTTAGAAAAGCATAAAGGAATATTCCTATCCAATGAAAGGAAAAGGCATCAGTCTTTGAGGCATTTTTGTATGAAGTCCTGGAGCAGAATTTTGCCGACTGGTTGTTCGTCAAGAAGGCAAAAAGGCCTACTTGAAAAACTCCCCACAGATGGATCAGATCTTGGAGACCCCCTGATCTATTTTATTTATTATTTATTTATTTTACATTTGTTCAGGTACATAACAGACATATGAACATTGTTAATGCAAAAAAAAGATAGTTGAGTTCTAAATACAATATAAAAATACATCACATCTTCATATAAAAAACATAGGTCAGTTATTCATGAGGATCTGCTTTTGTCCTGCCCAGCTTGTCTTCCACACAATTTTGCTCAGATAGAATGTATGAAGTAGAGTGAGATTCTGCTGTAAAGCTAGATCCCATGATAATGTGTCTAGTCTGCATAGTGGGTAAGACCTGGTTCTCCCTTGCTTGTTTATGTACCACATCAGTGTGGTACTGTCTGTAACAACTTGAAGTGGTCATGAGGACCAAAGGTGATTTAGAGATTTGAGTGTATTGATAAGGGCAAGAATCTCTTTTAATTCATGTGCTTGTGCCTGTCTTTGTTGTCCCAGATACTTTACAGTTTTATCCCCCTTAACACTGATCCCCAAGCATAGTCCAATGTGTCTGTGGTGGCTGACTGTTATGAGCAAGAAGGGATAAGGAGAGACCTGGATTCAGGGTATTTGATGTCTCCACCAAATGGTTTATCTTCTCACACATCCCAGACCTGGAATCTGAAAAGATAATAGGTGTTGGTGCTGTGGCCAACCATACCTCTCAACTGTCCAGATTTTCACAGAATGTCCAGATTTTGCTTTGTATTTCTGATATGTTTCTCATAAAATTTTGGTTTTCTGGTAAGCCATTGGCAAATCATTGAGGATTTAAATCTGAAAATAATGACAGACATTTAAGTTTCAGATTTCATACCCTTCAGAAAATTGAAGCTAATGCAAAACCTGTTATTCTATCAACTTTATAAGTTTATAAGTACAATATTTAAAAATTGTCTGTATTTTGAGGCCTTTGCTCCCTCATTATTCATGACTTTGTTTATACTTCTTGCTTTAAGAGGTTGAGAGATATGAAAAGAGAACCAGTAAATGTTCAAAATTGAAAAATTTGATATGAAAGAGACTTCAGATACCATTGTATCTTTCTCATGTGGAGTCTAACCAGAGATATCATGAGAATCATAGATGCCATGGGGCTCAGAATCCTGAGGTATTCCCAAAAAATCTCAAGTGGGGAAGAAGGGGTAAGAAATTGTGTTGTGAAGTCATCTTGAATTTGGGCATTATCACAGACTGGTTTAAGAAAAAAGGTCCATAGTTGATCTCCAGGCATTTTCTTTCTTTGGCATCAGACATTTTCTTAAATGAAAAACATATTCCCCACTGGGAAAGAGGAACTGTTTCTAATACCCCCTGATAAAGCATGACAGGAGAGAACAGAAGGGTTTGGTCTAGTGAATGGGGAATAATTCCCTGCAAAGGAGGGACCACTTCCCACTGCCATCTGTACCATTGCTGAATCAGTCTCAGAACCCATTTGTCTGAAATAGCCTGTTGCCAAAGACAAAAGTGCAGGTTCAGATTTTCTGGAAGGGATAAGAGATTGCCAAGGTGGGAGTTGGGACAAGGCCCCTTATATAGTCATTCTGACTTATTTGACTGTCCTTTGTTCAGGGGGGCTTCTGCTTTCTTTTAGGGAACCTCACCACCATTGTTTTTTAATGTCTGCTCACCAGCATTGTGGTGAGACTGTTTGTTTATTGCCACTGTTGGACAAGGAAGCAAAAATACCCTTGGAAAATTAAATGAAGGAGGAATAAAAAATCTGAGAGATTCATTGTATCAGTTTAACCCTCTCATCACATTTTTGATAACCTTTGCAGCAGTGGGAGCAAAATTTCTATCCAAAAGTGAATTTAAAATCTTATGTTTACATCCTCTAGGAGATTCTCAGAATAAAGCCAGACAAACCTCCTCAACATAATACCTGTGGCAACCTCGATGGATGTAGTATCTACAGTCATAAACAGACTTTAAATGAGTAATACCCTGAAAAATAAAAGAAACTAAACCACATAAAGCAGATTTTTTGTCACAGGAAGTAACTACAGATAAAACATATCTTATATTTTACAATTAGTCAGAATAAACTTTAACATATGAGCCTGACAATTCAAAGTTCAAAAATTAAAATTGCAGAAGCAAACACTTTTTCCCCAGACTTAAACATTGTTTTACCATCCTTTTCAGAAGGGGGAGGATAAGAGTTAAAATGTTTGGCAGCAGCTGTATTAACTAAAGCTATAGCTGCTATGTCATGTTTAGGAAGAGTGAATAATAACTTAAAAGACTGAGTAACTGTATACATTCTATTTGCCTTTTTTAGGGGCAGCAGGCTGAGTATCAGGAAAATGCAGGCAGTGACACACACACCTTCCAGAGCTGCCAGAACTGGGGAAATGGGAGAAGGGTCTGGAAATTCCATCTGTAACAGCTGATAGTATTTCTGGGGGACTGAGAAACCTCACTGTTCTCCAACTGAATACACTTGCACATTGTGGAAATAGTCTCGGAGAAAGAAAATCACTGATAGGGAGATTCAGGTAACATGCTGTCCTCAGAGTCTGAATCAGAATTCTGAGGGGAAAATGTATCTGTTCCATCACATTCCTATCTGGCTTTAATTTCTTGAATCTCTTCAGGAAAAGGGGAATTCCTTTTTCTCTTACCAGAAACCACCTGATAAGAAAGGTCAATAGCCTGTACGAGACCCTAAGCCATACTTAATAAACTACTCCTGTCCAGTGAAACTAGAGCAGGAAAAGCTATAAGTTTACTTTTCTGTTTCTTTTTGATAAGAAAATTAAGGCAAACACATTTTTAATGGCAGCAATAGCTTTCTCAGGCAGAGACATACATTCCAGTTAAGCAGGGGCACCTTCCCTGCCCCTTCTTGCAACACCAATAAAATGCCTCTCCCTTGTACACTAAGGGAACCCCAACAGTTACAGAGAACATTGCTACCCCCCAGTCTGTAGTGGCTGTATTTGCCACACCAGAGACATACGGGGAAAAAGAACAGTGGTCTGAAGAGCCCTGCTTGGCTACAGCAGAGTCTCTCACCTGCATCTGAGGCAAATTTGCAGCTTGCAGTGGTCGCAAAGGCTGCTTAGTAACCTTTTTTGAACACCTTTATTGAATTATCACTTACTGTAAGACACAGGCAAACATACATTTATAAAAAAGAAAACAAACCATGTAAGGAACTTCTACTAGCTAAGAATTGAGTATATCCTCGAGATATAATAAAATATTCATTGACAATTACTCTGACAGTAGTTTGTTGACTGAGTAGCACTAAACACTCCAAAATATTGTTTCTGTGTGATCAAAGCCACCACACCTCCCAGGTGCTAGTATATTATAATCACTTGAAGTAGCTGCTTCACAATAAAAAAGAGCTAGTTTCCTGACAGGATGAATTTGCACAGAAAAGCATTTGTTGAGTAATATTTGCTGAATTTTACATTGCCAGCCTTTAACTAAAAAAAAAGAATATTGCAATAAAACAAATAATTTATATTTTTCCTGAAAAGCTGTGAAGGTCATATGTTAGAATGATGAATATTATCTGTCTACATGCCATTTTTCAGAAGAGTTAAACTGCTACTAATTTTGCAGCACAGGTACAACAAAATTGTGTGTAGAGAGATAACTTCCATCATTCTAACATACAACTTTCAAAGCATACATCTCAACTGTCCAGATTTTCGCAGAATGCCCATATTTTTGCCTCATATTTTTTGGTCTTCTCCTCATAAAATTATGGCAATTCGCTAAGGATTGATGTCACTAAATAAAAACATACATTTGAGTTGCAAACTTCATAACCTTTATAAAATTCATGCTAACACAAATCCTGTTATTCTACCAACTTTCTAAGCTTATAAGAGCAACATTTAAAATCTGTCCCTATTTTGGTCCTTTTTCCCTCATTGCTTTAGGCTTTGTCCAGATTTACTGTGGTTAGAGGTTGACAAATATGCCTCTGAAACACATTTTAAAAGTTTAAAAATAAATATGTTCTCTGAGCAGCCTCCCTTATGTAGGAATCTGAACCCTCCCTCTACACACTCATGCATACACACACATACTCACATATACATGTACTCATGGGGTCTATATTATGTGATCGAAGAATCTCGCTGTAAACCATGAACAGCTACATCCTACGTGGCCATAAAAAAAAACAAACTTTAAAACACCCCCCACTCCCCCTATCTAAATATACCAACTCCGAGATTGCTCTACATTGAAGAAAAGGGCGATTCCCGATACTGGCCAACTGAATTTTTTCCTGAGGAAAAATAATTCAAGGACGTGGCCGTTCGCGGTTTACAGTGTTTGCTGTATATGTGTCGATTATTATGTGTTTGAAGAAGAGATTATTCGATCACATAATATAGATCCTACTCATGAACACTCATATACATGGTCTCGCATGCACTCTAATATACCCATGCACTCATTCACACACACATATACACACTATCTTGTGCACACTCACATACATGGATTTGTGAACACTCGCAGATAGCCAGACACACACACACACACACACACACACACACACACACACACACACACACACACACACACACACACACACACACACACACACACACACAGACTTACATACCTCTCAACTGTACAGAGATTCGCAGAATGTCCAGATTTTTTGACTCACATTGTTGATCTGTTTCTCATAAAATTGTGGTTTTCTGGAAAATCATTGTAAAACTGAGGACTGAAATCAGAGAAATAATGACAGAAAAGACTGTTCATTTAAACTATCTGAACAAAGAACGTAGCTGATAGTACGTGTTTTCCTACAGTCAGTATGCATACTGACACTGCAGCAAAGAGAAGTGATTGTCCTAAAATTCAACAAAAATCTTGGTATACTTTATCAAGCAAAACAGTTCATTGTTGTACACAACTAGGGTGACCTCAGCAAGAAAAATCACTCTTCATAGTCTTCTGTATAGCTCTTGTATATTTAACAGTTTTGCACTCTTCCTTTCTCTCTTTAACAGCACTCTAATAATTAGGTTTTCAGCTCAACAGGTTTACAGGACCCATTACTGTACTCTATGAAACTGTTATATTGTTTGGAGTTTCCAAAGCTTACTGGCATGACACATTTAAGACCAGCACATTCAGTCTACTATTGTACAAATAAATGTCCAACCATAGTGCCTCTGACTGAATGGTATCACACATTATGTAATTTCTGCATATCCAGCCTGCTGCTTCCAAAAGCTCTTCCCTCACACAGCCCTTTTGGGAGTTCCTCATTTCTGTTCATTATTTTTAATGTGTCGAATAACTTGCCCCTCTAACTCTTTGTCAAATTGTTCTAACCTCCTCCATCACCCTTTACACATTTTTGCTTAATATTTTAAGGTACCTTTTCAGTCTGATCCATATATACCTGTGCATAAACCATGTGCCACCACTTATATTTGTTGGAGTTAGAGCATTTGTTTTAACATAATGCTAATATACTTGAAATGTTGCCAAGGCTTGTAAATCTACCTTCTGTTCTATTCAATTACTGGATGTCACCATCAATCCTGTTAACATTCTCATACAAATATATACAGCAATTCAGTTCTGTTTGTTCTGCAGTTCATGGAGTGCATATAAAACATGTTCTTAACACTTCTGACAGTTTGTTATAGTTAATATTTTGTTATGTATTTTGCCTTGTACAATTTCATTACTACTTTCATATATAAAGAATTATGTGTTGTAGGGTTCATAAATTCAAGTAGACAGATTTATTGTTTCAGCAAATTTTGACTTAAAAAAAAATAACTTGCCACATCTGAGTGAAGTGAGGAACAAGCCTTCCACATTTCAGAGGGCTTTGTCCACTGTGCCCTCCCTCCTGTACTTAATATAACATCCTCTGAGATCAAACAGCCTTGGGGGAAGTTAGTTAATTTCAATGAAATGGTCTGTTGATCTACTTGGCCTTAACAAACTGCATATTTCATAGAAATCATAGAATGTTCAAGGCTACTGAGTCTTGTGACCACTACACCTTGCAAGTTCACACCCTAGACTATATCTCCCATCTCAAGGAGGGCTATGCTAGTGAAGCCTGGTGTAAATTTATGAATGCCCACACAATTACGAAGGAAAATAGTGTATCACACTGCTTTTCCAACTCCAAATGTGAGAAAGATGCTGAGTAATGAATCTACTAAAACGTCTTTTGGCTTTTCCCGGTTAGGGGTCTCCACAGCGGAACTCCGGTCCGCTAATGATTGGCAGTGGATTTTTATGGTGCCGAGTTGCCAGCCCAACACCCAGCTTTCAAAGAAGGCACACCCATTCACGCACGCACCTACCTGCATGTCTTTAGAAGTCACTCGACCGCGGGGAGGACATGCAGACTTCACACAGAAGGTGCTCCAGCTGAAAATCAAATGGGAGAACCTCTTGCTATCCACTTTGTTTTATTACTCTGGTGAAGTGGGTTTAGATCCCTCGTTCTGCTATTTGTGAAGCTATTTGATTTGTAAAAGTAAAAGAGATCGGCTATGTTTCTAATATGCTCAGAAAGCAAGACAGAGTTCTCCCCTGAGTAGCCTATTAGACACCTGTTAGTTGTTTTTATGAGAGAATTGTTTAGCTATTGTATCAGTTTGCTCTGCAAGTTTTGTGGAGCTTTTTCCCCAAGTGCTGAAAATGTGTTATGCTCAGTCAAAATTTCCCATTCAACAAATTTTAATAAATAAAATAAAGGCAATGTAAACAGAATATATATACTCATAGCCAGTCTTAGGCATAGGCCAACTAGGCGGCCGCCTATGGCACCACTCGAGTACGGGCACTTTTCCAGTACTTATTTGATGTAGGTAGACCAACATGGGGGCACCGGGTGGTCTGGTGGGGGCGCCATGCAGCCCTTTTGCCTAAGGCACCCGTTGACCTAAGGCCGCTTACTTAATCCATTCATGAAAAGGAAAAGAAACTGTATGTTCCATTCACCTTAACAAGCTTTTCTATTTTCTTTCCTTTTAAAGCCTGTGTTCACTACATCCATTCCTGGTTTTCACTGAGAATATTGGCATTGTGCAAAGTAAGCAAGTTTAACATGAAGAGCCTTGCTGAGTATTAACTTTATCTAGTCAAAGCCATGCCTGCCCTGTGCTGGAAAGTGGCATTGACACCCCCCATGGAGTAGTCCTTGCATTTTAAGGACAAAATACTAAGGTGACCACTGCCCTTTCTCTTGCAAAGTAGATTATACTGTATATGTCTGTTACTATGTTTTCCTATTTTCTTAGTGTTTGCATTCAGTGAATGAAAAAAAAAACTGTTCTACTTTATGCCTCTTTGTTAATTGCTCTGTAATTGCACAGTAGTAGAATGTACTGTTAAATCTCTCCTCACTGCAGCCTCCACATCAACTCATTCACCATCTTCCTTCACAGGGTAGGTATTTGTCCTGTATTATTACATTTCTATTTGTTCTAAGACTGTATATAACAATGAAAAGACCTTAGGTAGGCTGCTGTATTGATTTTATTCTAGATGGACAACCTTTGTGTATGGTGAGCCTGTGCCCTTTTTCAAGAATATATCTAATTTTAAATGCTGATGTTTTGATATTAAGAATAATAATAATAATAATATTAATAATATATTCTCTAATTGATTGATGTTTATATTAATATTTTTGTATTCTGAGATGAAATAGAAAACAGTTCAGTATCCAGGGGTTACATGCTAGGCTAGGGGAAAGCAAACTTTTAAATACAGTTCACTAAGTAGACCAAGTAACAATTTACTGACTTCAACTAGAAAGAAGTACACTCACTCAGAATCTCAGATAAGGTAAGGCCTCTTACCACCACACCACTATTTAAACATTTTGTATAATCTTTGGCGTTTGTATGTGCCAATGACAAATGTGTGAGTTTTACAGTCATTTATCTGTGTGACTAAAAGCAACCAAATACCATTATAATGAGAGAGCAAATATTTTTCTAGCTGTTTGGAGAGTCTCTAAACATACAGAGTAATGAAACAATAATTGTATTTATGTGGCTCATAACAAAAATGTTTCAGTGGAAAATATATACAAATGGCCTTTTTTTCAGCAGCAGTAGAGACAGCAATGCCTCTTGCTATATTCATATGGCTTCCTACATTCATACAGCAGTGTCAGTGGTCCAACAGTTATCACACTCACCTTTGCTGCTGGTCGAGCAAAAAAGACATGGGTTCTATAACCATACCATGTGCTTGGATTAATTTTCCAGGACAGCTACTACAGTGAAGCATAAGGACAGTGCTGCACTCCTGAGTGTGCCATCCTTTGGATGAGCTTGGATTCATTTTCCAGGGCAGCTACTACAGTGAAGCGTAAGGAGGGTGCTGCACTCCTGAGTGTGCCATCCTTTGGATGAGCTTCATTTTCCAGGACAGCTACTTCAGTGAAGCGTAAGGAGGGTGCTGCACTCCTGAGTGTGCCATCCCTTGGATGAAATGTTAATCTGCAGTCATATGCCGAGATGATAGTAGCTCAGGTGGACCCCATGGCTCTTACTCAAAGCAATAGTATTATTTATTTTCTAACATCATAAATTTAAAATGGTAGGATTCTTCATTTTATAAAATCATAATTAATATCATACATTGCAAGAAATATGAAGATATTTACATTTATGCATATGTACACATATATGAATTCTATGCAATAAAAACACTTTTATAACCTCACACCTGTTTTTTTGCCACAGCCAAAACTTCAGCTTTTTAACAGTTTTATTCAAATCCAGTTCTTTAATATAGAAAATCTCTTGACATCCTCCTAACTATCTAAACCATATCCCTGAAAAATTATTATATCTATTTCCTATGCTTTCTCATCCTACTCCTATTTATAATCTCCTAACATTATAACATCCATATTAATGATTGCTATTTCTTTCGGTTTATACATTTTTTTCTCAAAACCCATTGCACACCATAAAAACATATCTGGCATCACTTCTGCATTGCAGCCCCTTCGTCTACACACCCACTGGTTTCATCATATATATTTCATATTGTCTTTCGCCAGTCATCTGTTTAAAATATTTACCACAAAACCAAGCCATCCATGCACCTATCTATGCAGTATCTTTGCCTTCTTTATTCCTTCTTTCTTTTATGTATCAAATCTTTCATATCCATTTTCCAAAAAAAAAGAAAAAAAAATAATCTTCCTTTATCATGTTTACCCATCTTTTTTCTAAATTCTCTAAATTTAGCTTGCACATAAACAATCTTACCTTACATTATCTTATGTTTTCTGAAATGATATTCTTTTTCCTATTGTACCTAGTTAAACTTTCCCAATAGGCTTTTTACTTCCTTTCACTCATGCATTGCTTTACTTCTCATTTAATTTACTTAGCACAAAAAACACATGTAATGACTAGAAACAAGAAATTAATAAACTATTCCTTGTTTCTCTTTACTATTATGCAAAATCATCCTGTTTACGCCAGTCCCACCAGCAGTTACAGCCACTTTGTTGACCAAGTCTACGTTGTATTATTATTATGCAGAAATAAATTACATGTACTTTATTGTTAGCTTTGGATGAAATACATAAAACGTGTAAAGATCACTAGCATCACACTATACAACCAAGTCATGTGTAGCACTTTTTAATTTAAAGAGAAGTGTAAGCAAAATTAGGAAGTACAAAGGAACGTTAACCACATGGGAATTTATTAAGTCAATATAGAGAATCTCTGTGAAAGTAAAAGTCATCTGAATAATTCCACATAATACAGAACTAATACTAATATCGATTTTGCTGTTGGCAGACAACCTCTCATTTCAGTGATTTATCCACAGATGCAGTGCTTGTTGCCTTTGAAGACTAAATGGCCTGTGCTACATTAAAAAAAATGATGTGCCAATGATATCGATACAACATTTTCTAAACTAGATCATTTATGCGTTAGCGAATAGCTGGCAAACCCCATCCGCAGACCAAACATGTATCTAAACTCAGAAGTCTTTCACAATCTGATATTGTAACATAACATAAATTCAGGACTTTAAAATTCATATATCCTGCCATTATGCCCCATATATACTTCTCCCATATATTCATCCAACAATGCATTAGACTCTTCTACCAAGCCTACACTCTTTACGATTCAAGATAAGAAGTTCCAGGTTAATATGACCCTTTTGCTATACCATTTCCTCATTTTTGCACTGTTTCTGTTCCTTTCTTGTAGATGGAAAGAGTATTTTGAGAGGCTGATGAATGAAGAGAATGAGAGAGAGAGAAGGTTGGATGATGTGGGGATAGTGAATCAGGAAGTGAAACAGATTAGCAAGGAGGAAGTAAGGGCAGCTATGAAGAGGATGAAGAATGGAAAGGCTGTTGGCCCAGATGACATACCAATGGAAGCATGGAGGTGCTTAGGAGAAATGGCAGTGGAATTTCTAACTAGATTGTTTAATGAAATTTTGGAAAGTCAGAGGATGCCTGAGGAGTGGAGAAAAAGTGTTTTGGTACCTATCTTTAAGAATAAGGGTGATGTGCAGAGCTGCAGTAACTACAGAGGGATAAAACTGATTAGTCACAGCTTGAAGTTATGGGAAAGAGTAGTGGAAGCAAGGTTAAGAAGGGAGGTGATGATTAGTGATCAGCAGTATGGTTTCATGCCAGGAAAGAGCACTACAGATGCAATGTTTGCTCTGAGAGTGTTGATGGAGAAATACAGAGAAGGTCAGAAGGAGTTGCATTGCGTCTTTGTAGACTTGGAGAAAGCATATGACAGGGTGCCTAGAGAAGAGTTGTGGTATTGTATGAGGAAGTCGGGAGTGGCAGAGAAGTGTAAGAGTGGTACAGGATATGTACGAGGGTAGTGTGACAGTGGTGAGGACTGCAGTGGGAGTGACAGATCCGTTTAAGGTGGAGGTGGGATTACATCAAGGATCAGCTCTGAGTCCTTTCTTATTTGCAGTGGTGATGGACAGGTTGACAGATGAGCTCAGACAGGAGGCCCGTGGACTATGATGTTTGCAGATGACATTGTGATCTGTAGTGAGAGTAGGAATCAGGTTGAGGAGACTCTGGAGAGGTGGAGATATGCTCTAGAGAGCAGAGGAATGAGGGTCAGCAGGGCTAAGACAGAATATATGTGTGTAAATGAGAGGGAGGGTAGAGGAATGGTGAGGATGCAGGGAGTAGAGTTGGTAAAGGTGGGCGAGTTTAAGTACTTGGGATCAACAGTTCAGAGTAATGGTGAATGTGGAAGAGAGGTGAAGAAGAGAGTACAGGCAGGGTGGAATGGGTGGAGAAGAGTGTCAGGAGTGATTTGTGACAGACGGGTATCCGTAGAGTGAAAGGAAGGTCTACAAGAGTGTAGTGAGACCAGCTATGTTATATGGGTTGGAGACAGTGGCATTGACAAAAGGCAGGAGTCAGAGCTGGATGTGGCAGAGTTAAAGATGTTAAGATTTGCAATCGGTGTGACTAGGATGGATAGGATTAGGAATCGGTATATTAGAGGGTCAGCTCATGTTGGACAGTTTGGAGACAAAGCAAGAGAGACGAGATTGCGTTGGTTTGGACATGTGCTGAGGAGGGATGATGGGTATATTGGGAAAAAGATGCTAAGGATGGAGCTGCCAGGTAAGAGGAATAGAGGAAGGCCTAAGATAAGGTTTATGGACGTGGTGAGAGAGGACATGCAGGCGGTTGGTGTGACAGAGCAAGATGCAGAGGATAGGAAGAAATGGAAAGAGATGATCCGCTGTGGCGACCCCTAATGGGAAAAGCCGAAAGAGAATGATGATTCTGTTCCTTTCTTGAATAATAAGCTGCATTTTCATCAGATGTGAACTATACCCACCAGGGCATAATCTGATTCATACTGGTACCTTTCCTACTGGACAGCCCAACACCTCAGCTGATATATCACTGAGTCAAAGAAACAGAGTTGAGGCCTGGTCACTGTCTATGTAGAGTTTACATGTATAGCTTGTGTCTGTGAAAGGTTTCCTCTGGCTACACTAAACTTTCCATACATATTGCATTTTTCCTTGCCTTTATAGCCTAAGTCAAGGATGAAAACTTACTTGGATAACAAATGGTAAACAAATGAATAAATAAATCATCTGATGAATCGAGGTTTGACCATTTTTTTCATTCAGCTGAATTGTTATCTATTTGAAGCTTGAGGAAACACTAAGTAGGCAAACTGAAGTCTGGATTTTTTTTACAGATAGCTATGATCCTTCCCAGTAGATTAGTAAAGTTATAAAACTAGGAAAAGCTCTGATTTTCTTCTTTTGGTTGTATATTACCTAGTTCACCATAAACAGTTGCTTGTAGCCAACTATGTGAAGTACTTTGCAGATAACAAATGCAGCTGGAAAATATGATCATTTTTGACCTATATTTTCAAGTGGAAAGTTCTTTCTGAAATTAATACCGCAAGTCACAAACAGTATCCGGTCCTTTAAAACCAAAATTTGCAGTTTACTGTGTCTAGAAATAATTATTTGGTCATTCTTAGAAAGGTCTGCTTTGACTATAATGCAGTATTTAAAGGCACCAGAAGAAAATAGTCTGCTAATTACTGCAGTTAACTTTGTGACAATCCACTGAATGCATTTTGTGAAAATGCAATATGGGAAAAGTTAATACAGCAAACAATTTTTCTTATTGCATCATTTTATTAAATCTCTAAAACAAATTACAAGTCTATGCATTCCACTGACCTACACAACTTGTCAAACTGACTAAACAACATAGCAAACTTGTGTAAAACTTTGGTCTATAGTTCCAATGTCAAATTGTACCCCAGAATTGATGTTTACTTGGAATAATAAAATTACAGTGAGAATAAATACTGAAGTCACAGACCTGCTGGGAGCAAAGCTGAACGGTGTCTTTTTCTGTTAATTAAATTTACAAGAAGTCCTCTTGTTTCAGCATCCATACTACTTAACTCTAACAATAAAATAAATGAGGAAGTAAATAATTTCCATTTAAATTCATCCAAAAGATAATCACAATTAAATATATTTAGATACACCCAGGCAAAGTCAGTATGGAAATGAATGAAGCAATAATTTATGTTAAACTGATAAATATGACATATTGAATAGTTTGCACAAACAAGACCAGAAATGAATTTTGTATCCACAAGCACAGGACACTGTCGCTAATTATGTAAACATCACCTTTACCTGACATTTACTGCAAACTCTTTTTTTTAAAATGTATTTTATCAGGATCATGAAAAAAATATTCTCAAATTCATATTTTAGCATAAGGATCCAAATATCAGACTTTCATGAGACCTGGAATGTTCAGGCAAGAATATTACCACACTTCTCAACAGCTAGAAAGTAAAGGATAGGGGACGTGGCCAAGATGGCAAACAGCTAACAGCTCTAAATTCCTGCTCTGCCTTTTTTTTCTGTTATTTTGAGAGGAAATTATATCTTTTTCATCAAATAATACATTTATATCCAATTACAGTGAATTCTTCTTCTTCTTCTTTCGGCTTTTCAGTTAGGGGTCGCCACAGTGGATCATCTGTCCGCTCATGATTGGCAGAGGAGTTTTACGGTGTCGAGTTGCCAGCCCAGTGTCCAACCTTTCACAGAAGGCACACCCACATCCACACACTTACTCCTAGGGGCAATTTAGAGTGTCCAATACACCTACTGCATGTCTTTGAGATGTGGGAGGAAATCAGAGCACCCGGAGGAAACCCACGTGACCACAGGGAGAATTGAACTGGAGTACCTCTTACAGTGACTGAATATTATTATTTTTGTGGAAGCTTGTCAGAAGTTCTTCAACAAACAGATATAGTTAGTAACTCAAAAAATTCACATCAGGAGAGTGTGATAAAAAAAGAGTTACAATCTATTATTACAAACATCCAAGAACTTTCAATCAAAATGGACAAGCTGGAAAACAAAATAGACAACATAAAACAGGACAGTAAAAGCAACTGGACATGCTCAATGAGGTAATTAAAAAAACATTCTGATCAAATTTCTTCCATAGAGGAGGCTGTGAATAATTTGATGGCAGGTTATCTGAACAATGAAACTTATACTCAATTTGTACTGAAATAGAACACTTTACTTTTAGAGAAGATATATGATTTGGAAAGTAGATCAAGGAGGAATAATATAAGAATTTATGAAGTGCCTGAAAGGGAGGAAGGAAATGACATGATACAGTTTTTAAAGTGCAAGTGTTATTTCCAGCTAGAATTGAAATCTTTCTTTCTAAAGGGGAAAAGATGTTTAATTCCCTTCATGATGCTTTAGACTTTGTACAAAAGAAGAAATTATTAACTGATGTTGAAGACATGGACTGGTCATGAGAAAGTTTAGAGAGACTTGTAACAAACAATGGCCGGACTGTTAAAAAGAGGGTAAATAAAATGCTTAAAGAAAAATGAATAAGACAACTAAGTATGTTTTAAATACAGTATTTAAGTTTTTTGTATTAACATGTTCTATAAAGGACATAAATAAGGTTGTTGTTGTTGTTTTTATCTTTTGGCTTTTCCCGGTTAGGGGTCACCACAGCGGAACTCCGGTCCGCTAATGATTGGCAGTAGATTTTTACGTACCAGGTTGCCAGCCCTGATGCACAACCTTCAACGAAGGTACGCCCATTCACGCATGTCTCCACACAGAAGACACTTTAGCTGAGAATCGAACAGGATAATGTCTTACTGTGAGACGACAATGCTACCGCAGCAAAGGACATAAATAAGGTAATTACACTTATTTTTATGTGTGTGCTTTTATCTTTTTCTCGCTTTTTTCTTTTCTTCTTTTCTATTTCTCTTTTTCATGTATTACATTCTGCTTGGTGACTGCATGAGAATAAATCTTAGATGATGGCATGTGATGTAAGTAGCCCAAATAAATGGGGCTTGTTGGAATGCTTTGATGAAAAAATATAGTAGAGCAGTAACATAATTTTTGTCTGTTGTCTATATCCATGCTTATATGTGGTGGGTGTGTGGTACATGTAGGTTTTTCTTTACAAACTAAATTTCTGTTAGAAGAATTAATGTGTGTGTGTGTGTGTGTGTGTGTGTGTGTGTGTGTGTGTGTGTGTATCTATGTATATTTATGAATGTATTTGTATTTTTATATTTTTTCATTTTCTTTTCTTTTTTGTGTATTGGGGCAGTATTGGTAGAATGTGTGGCTCCACGGTGTTTGGTTAAATGATTGACAGGGTTGTTTGTATTCGTGAAGTCCATTGATAAGTTTGCAGAGCGGTGGCAGTTTATCGGATGTGTTCTCAAGCCCTTTTTTGATTTGAATCATTAGTTTAGTCATTTTCCGCTTGATTGTTCATCGGAGTTTTCACCAGAATTTACAAGTAAAAATCATGATCTTCTTTTAATTTGGACAAGCTTCGTGGATCTCCTTTAGGGCATGCAGAGGATGCAAGAAATTAATTGTGATCTGCGAACCCATGTAGGATGCCTGGAATGCTGCAACAATAGCAAGAAAAGGTCCAAGTGTCCTTTCTTCAAAGTTACTTCTATTTTCATCAGTCAAATTAAGATTCATGAGTGTCAGTTGTATTGTTCTGCAAAATCAAGTCTCTGCAAGGAATGCCCTACTTTGGACATTTCAAAAGAAAGCAGCCCTTGCATTTGTTTTGTATCTGTACATTCTACTTTAATAATACTGCTATATCTTAATCTGTGAAAAATAGATGTTTTATAAAAATGGATTAATTTAAGAGTTGCAGCATAGAGATGTGAACGATGCTTTCCCCACCAGCCCTCTACAGAAAAAGTAAAACTGAACTATGAGCTGCTCCTATAGAAAAATAAGTTTAGAGTGCATTGTCTCTGCAACCTAAACAATACAGTTCTCTGGAAGAAAAAATGTATGGTCAACCTTCTAGCTATTTTTATATAAAAATACATTTTGAACCTGTGGATGATTATCTTAATTTAACATTGCTTGTTAAAGCATGAATGTTGATATAACAGGGGATGTGAGAATATTCATAAATGATACAGGAATGCCTTTGACAACTGAAATGAAGTCAGTCTAAAATATATGTGTGTTATTTAATCAGATTAGTAGTCTGGTCCATTAAAAAGAGACAATGAGGTAAAATGAGGCAAAAGATGCTTTAATTTAATTTGCACTGCTAGCTCAAGCATTAATGTTCAAAGAGCTAAAATACTGAGACAGCCCAGTCAGCTATTGTGTCATTTATGAATGATGAAGGGGATCAACTGGTTAGTAAATTCTGCTTGGGACTCTGGTTATTATTTACTTGATCGTATATCTTAAATATTTTTAATATGTATAATTGTATAAATTAATGCATCTAGGTTGTAGAGCATTATTTTTGCAATCTAAGAATTGTTTAAAAAAGGTTTAGATTTATGGAAAAGACAATTCAATTGCATGGTTTTTAGGTATTGGATTGCTGAAAGACAATGACTTGAGGAAAAAATGTGTTTGCAGGTAATAGTTAATTCTGAAATGACATCTGGAAGAACTGCTGACTAATTCTGTTCTGAGGAAGGCAGCTGCTTTCTACTGACTCTTTTGGTATTGTGGGATGAGCGCTCTTTTATTATTCTCAGTACAGACAGTAGTAGTAATATATTCTGTACTAGAAGTTATGGAAAGCCATACTATTCAGTCATATTAAGATCGATATGTTAGTTCTTTTTTTTTTTTTTAAGATATACTGGCTTACAAGTAATGGTGTTTTTCCTTTGAAAATATATACATACTTTATTAAACTATTTAAATAATAAATGTTATTATTATATGTGATTTGATCACATTTTAAAGTGAGCCTGGATATAAGACAAAGTTTGTGGTGCTAAAATGTTAAATTAGTAAAATATATGCAATTAATTAAATTAATTAACTAATAAACAAATAAATATAATAATGTTGTTGGACTACCTGGTTGTAGTTAATCACTACAAAAATAAAAAAACAATACATAATAGCCTAGAGTGTAGAATGTAGATTTCCTAGCATTAGTATATGCTACATGGCAGATTTTGCGGCTTATTTTACCAAGGTAAACTCCTACAGAAATATATTATTGTCACTAATCATGTGTTAATGCACTAGTATAAAGGCAAACACCATTACCAGTCTTAGTATCTACAGAATGTAATCCTTGGAGTTAAGATCCAGCACTACAGACTGTTGCAGAGGGTATATAATGTTCTAGACAAACTGAGAGACACATGTTGTTCCCAAGTAGATAGATAATAAAGGGAAATAAACATATACTTTCCTAATTGTTTTATTAAATAATAACTAATAGCTGAAGGAACTTGGAAAACTCATCAAGTAAAACATTCAACATACCTTTTATCTTTTTTTCACTAAAAAGTAAAACATTGTGTGAATAGCATTTAAAATGTGTGATTTAAACTTAAGACTGAATGAGTCAAACAATGCAATTAGATATGTGTGTATGTATATGTGTAGATGTATATGTTTATATATGTATATGTATGCTAGACATTTTTTTTGTGTAGACTTGATTTTATTTTTTGGACATTAGTTAACACATCTTTCTTGAAATTGCACACCGCACAAATATCTAATCAATTAATTTTATTGAGAGCAGATTTCTTAACAATAGAACTGTTTTGCTAAAATGTTTGTGAATATTCACCAATATTGTATTTTGCTGAATGAGTATAGATACATAGCATTCCAATGACACATATGAAATTGGGTAAATGACCAAGTGAAAATGGATTGCCATATACTGAAAAGTATGGAGATCCATCAAATTGTTGAAAATGATGATTTTCTTCTTACTATCTTGATTTACTAAGTCTTTGTTTTTCAGACCATTGTTCTCCCTTTTCACTTGAACCTGATTTAAAAGAATGGCACTACAGCATACACTGCAATTTTTTGTTAAAAGCTTAAGTTTTAATTAAATAAAAAATAATGTACATTCTCTTCTCTTTTCTTTACTCCAGAAATTGAGACTAGATATTTTCTAATACGACAGATGATAGCAAGCTAAGAATATTTATATGTTGCAACATGCAGCACTATTCATTTCATATGTATATAGTAGCTGATATAGTCACCATTTGTTCATAATATTGCTTATTGTTAAGAAACATTTATTTATGAGATCTCAAATGACACCTTAGTTGCTTTCAAACCTGTTATACTCGAGCTTATCTTTGCTGTAGGTGCCTTAGCTCATTGGTATCATATACACATATAAGAACTACAGTAAGTCATGAAACTTGTTTTTATGAAAGTCTATCTATATAAGTATGTCATAGGACATGTGTTAATAACACAAATCTGTGATGAGTATACACATGCCCAATACAATATTAACTTCATGAAGGTTTAGTCTTCTTGCTGGCATTTACTATTGGAAAGTGTAGTTGTTACCAATTACATAAATACAATTTCTTTTCATGTGTTACATTTTGTGAAATTTTACAACTCTGGTGTTACATTTTCCTATAAATTTAATATATAATAATAGAATTGTCTTGGTGAAATACCCCTACTTATTGTACTCTGATGGTGGTAGCATATTAAATAATTTAAATAAGTATTATAATTTTAATAATTGAAACTATGAGGCAATTTATTTCATTTATATTGGGGGGGTTGATAATTTATAATATGTATTTTTTGTTTCTATTCTAGATAATTCTTAATCATTATGTTTCATGCATACACACAAATATATAGTATCTTTTTCTTTTCTCAAAATGATATATTTTATTGTCCCTTTGATATAAATTACAGGTCTGATTTTAATCAAATCTCTTACTCAAAAGTATATAAATATGAAAAATAATACGTGAAAATAGAAAGTTTGATTTTAAATAAATTGTTATAGAAATGAGTTACTCAGTTTACAAATAATGTCTCTACTATTGATTTTGTTTTATGGCAGTAGCAAATAAGGAATATTAGGCGAGTGAGATGTAGATAAAGGGTGGTTTGAATGAGAGTTTCATCAAACCAGGAACATACTGTTCCATGATTGTAAATATAAATAGCATTTTGTTTCAGACATTAAAAGTTAAATTTGTTATGCTGTCCATAGCAAAATGTATTAGAGTTATTCATAATTTACTATATAGAAAATCATATAATAATTGTTGCAGATATATTATTTTAGATGTTGATGTATATAGGTTCATAGGTAGGTACTAGGCTATCTGCCCAAAGGCATTTATAAGCCTAGCCAGAATGTGATATGCGTTTATCACTGAATGTCAATGGCTTTAATAATAATAATAATAATAATATATAAAGAGCCAGTCTACTTAAATTTAGCAAAATACATAAAGTGCATACAGTCTTCGTACAAGAGACACATTTGTTAAAACAAGACTTAGATAAATTGTCATTCAGCAATTATTTAATTTCAGTGGACTCATGCTATAGATCTAAAAGGAGAGGCACACTTATATTATAGAAAAAGCCCCATACTATGCCAAAAATCTTAGAGACTTATTCTGATAAAAACGGAATGTTGAATTTAGCCATGCTGGAAATTAATAAGAAATGTTATACATTACTTAATGCATATTGGATACCTGGAAATGGAACTAAAATAGTCGAGAAGTATTTAGATACTATGGCTTTACATATAAAGAGTGAAATTATCTTAGCAGGAGACTTTGTTATCTGATAAAGATACTTTCGACGAATGGAAAACCTAAGATAGCACCCTCAGGAAACATAATGAATCTGAGAGATATCTTTGAGTTAAAAATGGCAAATTCCCTTAATTATACTCATTATTCTTTTAGGTTGGATGCCCAAACAAATATCGATAAGATTTTTGTTTCTAATAATCTTTATTTTAAAATAGACATAGTTTTAATAACATAATATCAACTTTCTGATCATAATGCAATAACTTTTAATTTCAATATAAAAACTGATGATCTGATTTTTTGGCAGAGGACTCCGGCTTACATAATAAAGATTAAAGGTTTCCAGGAATGTTTTTTAAAAGAGTTAAATTTGTTTTTGGAGTTTCATAACAATGCAGAAGTCTCAAATATCATACTATGGGATACATTAAAAGTGTATCTTTATGGTAGAATTAAGAATTGGTATCTTGTAAGAGAAAAGAGTGGGATAGAAAATTAGTAGATGTATAAACTAAAATTGATAAACTAAAGTTAAATCTAAAGCCTAATGATAAAATTACAATTTCTGAATTGACAACATTAAATCATAAATAACTAGAAATTTTAAATCATAAAGTTTCAATAAATTTGGAAAAACTTAATTTGCAGTCATAGTCTGGTAACCCTAAAAATGTACATAGATTAGCTATCAGATCTAAAACATTAAACAATATGAATCATATAAATGAAAGTAATTATATGGTTAATAACTCTTCTAAAAAGGTAACTGATTTAAAAGATATACCTGAAGCCTTCCAGGTCCATTACAAATAAATTGAAATAAAAATCTAATTCTAGAAAATAATAAATTAACTGAGAATATTTTAGTAAATAATATAAAAAATAAATTTACAAAGCAACAAGTTATAACCTTAAATAAATCAATATCATTCACAGAATTGAAAGAACAAATCAAAAACTTAAAGAATAATATGGCCCCAGGGCTAGATGGTATAATTCCAGAAATATATAAAATAATTCCAGACAACACATTAAAGATATTATTAAAACCTTTCTGTGAGATGAGATTGAAAGTAAAATGAATATACCTCCCTCATGGAAATTCTCCTTAATTACACCTATCTTTAAACATGATAAAGACTCTATGTTCTGCTTATTGCCCTATTTCTCTATTAAATACTGATTATAAAATATTTATGTCTATATTAGCCAAGAGATTGAATAATATAATGCCAAACTTAATTGAAAATGATCAAACAGGATTTATACTACATAGGAAAGTACAAGATAACATTAAGAGACTATTAACTATGATTGATATTGCAAATGTTGTTTGTCTTTTTGTCTTTTCCCGGTTAGGGGTTGCCACAGTGGAACTCCAGTCTGCTAATGAGTGGCAGTCAGTTTTTTATGGTGCTGAGTTTTCAGCCCGACGCCCAACCTTCAGCGAAGGCACACCCATTCACGCATGTCTTTTGGAGGCTACCCGACCGTAGGGAGGACATGCAGACTCCACACAGAAGGCATTCCGGCCGAGAATCAAACAGGAGAACCTCTTGCTGTGAGGCAACAACGCTACTGCTGTACCACCGTGGCTCATGATTGATTGCAAATAAAAATAAAAAAGAACTCTCAGTCATTAGTTTGGACATAGACAAAGTCTTTGACTCCATCAGCTGGACATACCTATACAAAATACTTAGAGGACTTAATTTTTCCATGGACTTTATTGAGTTAATAATGAAGTTATATAATAATTACTTTTCTTATATTAAAATTGGTTCATGTTTATTATCATAATTTCAAATATTAAAGGGAACAAAACAATGTTGCCCAATGTCACCTTTATTGTTTTCTTTGTCAATTAAACCATTTGCTACTTTTATAAAAAACAACACAAATATAAAAAGCTTTTTGTTAAACGATTGCTATTGTTCAAAAATTCAGTTATTTACAGACAACATACTATTAACAAGTGGAGATATAGAGTCTTCACTTCATTATATTATTGAATCAATTAAACTCTTTGAAAATATCTCTGTGGTGTAAGAATTAAGGAAAAACAGAATCATTATTAATAACTAAAAAAATAAATTCTTATCTACCAGATTATAATAACTTTAGGTGGGAAAATAAGCAACTCCAATATTTAGGCATTATTATAAAACCTACATGGAAAAATACTGTAAACTCAAATTACGCAACTTTAATAAATACAATAACAAAGTTAACTGATAACTGGAACAAAATGTTTTTCACTATGGAAGATAGGCTTTCATTGATAAAAATTGTTATTTTACCTAAAATCCTATATTATATACAATTCCTTGATCCAAGTTTCACCTAAAAAAAGTTTTAAGCAGTTAAATTCAATTTTACTTAAGTTCCTTTTGTATCCTCAAAAACCTAGGATAGCCTATGAGTGGCATGTAATAAGCTGGGATGACAACGGAATTGGATTTCCAAATATTGAATTATATGTAAAAGCCACTATTATAAATATAATAACTCACTGGTAAATATCTCTGATTCTTCAAATTGGAAAAACATACATGATATTTGCATAATATCAAATAGTGGTTATGAGGTACAAGTAAGCCCTTCACTGGTAATTAACAAAATACACTGGCTTCTAAGAAATTATTGTTTAAATGATAGGAAATGTCATTATTTTACTCCCGGTATTAATCATATTCTTACTATATTTAAAAGGGTGATAGATAGTAGTAGTTTAGTTAAACAATTGATGTTTCTAATATTTCCTATAGCTTATACAATAGATTACTTAGACTCTTTTAAACTGAGTAAAATGTTACCTCTTAAAGAAAACAACTTAAAATTCTGGTACCAATTTTTAGATAGTAATAAGATACATATGGCCAATTTTCTTTTAGTCAGATATAATGTTAAGGAAGACAACTGGTTAACTATACAAGCTTTAACAGAATTCATAAATAACAAAACAAAAAAGATTTTTAATATAGACATAAATTCTTTGCCAAAGTTAGTGAGTTTTTTTTCAACATCAATTCTGTTGAGACAAAACATAAGTCTTATATGTCAACCAAAAGATTTTACGAACTGAACATTTGCCATTTGATTTGTCCTGTTGGGACTATTCCACCAAAGTTAATAATGAAACATTTTTGACAAATAATAGGTTCATATGTAGGTACTAGGCTATCTTCCCAAGAGCATTTATAAGCCTAGCCAGAGTGTGTCGGCTTTTGCCACCCCATTGATTAATTAACTGAGCCTCTGTCAAGCAGAGCCAATGAAGTGATCCCAGGGGTCTATTTTCTGTTACCCATCCACTCGTCAAGGCTTGTCTTCAAGATTGTTAGTGATGGGCTCTGCCTAATGTAGTTAGGAATTTTGTTCCAAAGCACGGGGAGTCTTTGTGACAGGACTCTATCCCTCCAGCATGTTCTATTTATTGTTGTGGTGAGGTTTAGCTCACTAGAGCACGTGGCTCACAGTGACTTGGATTTCTTTAGATGGAGCATGTCCATCAATTCTGAGTTGGACAGGGCTTTGTAAGTCAGGCAGAGATCACCTCTGAGTCAGCGATATGCCACTGAGTACAGCTGGAGTTTTTTTCAGTCAGACTACATAGGACATATGTTTGAGACCAGTAATCCTCTTGGTGAGGTGCTTTTGTGGTCTTTTCAGCTGTTGGAAGTGTCTTGTGAGGTACATCCCAAATGGGGCATTGTACTCTATGATGGGTCTGATGAGTGACGAGTAGAGGGGCACTATAACCTCTTTATTTCTAGATGCGAACCCCAAAGTAATTAGATGGGCCACATAGAAGAATTTCCTAACTACTTTGGCAATATGATTGTCAAAGGAGAGATTACTATCTACCTGGGTCCCCAGATATCTTATTACCTCTTCTGTATTAAGGGGGCTGCCGCCTATGTGGTAATTCATGTTTTTTTTGTTTTTCCCAAACGGGATGACTATGCATTTTATGGCATTTAGCTTGAGGCCATGACTTTGACACCAGGTGTCTGTCTCAGTAAAGCCTTTTTGAAGGATGTCTGTGTCAGCTGGAGAGTCAATTATGGCTCCCAGTTTGCAGTCATCGGCGAACTTGGTTAGCCATAGTCCTCCTGTGTTTGCCTGTACTTCTGAGAAATATATGCTGAACAGTAGGGGTCCCAGAACCGAGCCTTGCGGGACACCACTTGTGACTGGTTTAGAGTCGGACCTGGAGCACGCTATTCGTACCGTGTGAGTTCTGTCGGTAAGCCAGTTGGCAACCCATCTTGTGACGTAGGGGTTTATGTTCAGGCTGGTGAGTTTTTCTATAATACCCGAGTGAGGGATGGTGTTGAACGCCTTGGCGAGATCAAGGTAGGCTGTGTGAACCACCTTTCCCTCATCTATGGCCTTGGTGACTGCCTCGAAGAAGTCAACCAGGTTTAGTAGGCATGATCTGCCCTTAACAAAGCCGAACTGGGTCAGGTCAAGTGTTTGGAAGTTCCCAATGTCTTTGTTAATGAGTTCCATGATGATGCGCTCCATAGCCTTGCAGACCAGGCTAGTCAGGCTTATGGGGCGATAGTTACCAGGGTCAGTTGTGGCCCCTCCTTTGTGGAGCGGAATAACCGTTGCTGTGCGCCATTCTATGTGCACGTAGCCTGTGGAGAGGCTGAGGTTGAACAGTGTGTTTAGGTGGGGGTTAGTCCATTCTGTAGTTCGTGCAAGATGCAGCCTGGGACACCATCTGGCCCCACTGATGCTATGTTTTTGGCTTTTGAAAGGGCTGTTTTCACCTGTGCTTCTGTGATTTCCGGGACACTACACATTTCTGATATTATTATGGGCCCTTTTGAAGGTGAGAGGGAGGTGAAGTTTGCACTGAATCTATTTGCCAGGATGTTGGCTATATCAGTAGGTTCAGTATATTTTGTGCTATTTTGCACTAGCTCAGAGCATATCTGTGAGTTGCCACTTAGATTCTTGGCATAGCTAAAGAAGGCTTTGTGGTTATCTTTCGAATCATTGGCTATTTTTCTTTCGAAGTTATCCTTGGATGATTTTATGAGGGACCTTAGTTTCTTATTGATACTGATCAGGGATGTCTTTCCTTCTTGAGATTTGCTTTTTTTCTGCACTAGTTTCCTCCTTCTGTTGTATAACCTGTTTATGACAGGAGTCCACTAGACTGGTTTCCTTCTCTTAGGGGAGTGAGTCTTGGTTTTGCTAGGGATGGCACGATCCATGCATCCTTGTAGGTGCTCATAGAGTGCAATTGTAAAGGATTCTACATCTTGGGCAGTGTTATCCTTTAGCGTGAGGGCTGTGAAACATACCACCTCTGCCTTAAGTAAGGTGAAGTTTGCTTTAGAAAAGTTTTTCACTGTAGTTTCCTTAGTTGGGGGTGGTGGTGGGGTGTGGACATCCAGGGTGAATAGTTTATGGTCTGATCAAACCAGTGACGGGTTGACCTCCAATATGGAACACCTGTCGCCCATGTTGGTGATGAACAGGTCCAATATGTTGTGGCCTCTGGTAAGGGAGTTTACCAGCTAATCCAGGGCATTTGAGTTGATAAATTCCATGAAGCGCTGAGCCTGGGAGTTTGTACTAAAATATTAATATTTGAGATCTATTAATAACACCACATTTTCACTTTATTGGAAATTGCTTACATGGAGATACCTACATAGAAGTTTTTTAACATCTCAAAAAATTGCATTGATATATAAAAAAGAAATAAAATGTTCAGAAGATGTGGTGAAGCCTTAGATGCTAATTGGATACACATGATTATAGTATGTAGAGTAGTATTGCAATTTTGGAAAGACTTCAGAAATTTTGTTAAGGCTCTAGGAACAGACAATTGTAACATTACAGATTCCCTAATATTGTGTAATGTTCCGATTCCAGATGTAATTCCAAAACCACAATTGCCCCTCCTTTGGTAACTCCTGGCCATTGCTAAAAAGGTGATTACAATGAATTGGAAAAGTGAAAAGATTCTTTTATTTGATAATTTTATTTGTTTAACTAAGAATGTAATAAAGAAATTCAAACTAGTCTTAGTAGAACATCTAATATAACACAAAAGCATTTAACTTGGCAGAAGCTACAAGATTTATTAGATAAATATTAATGGTTTTGTATAATTTATACTGGATTTTGTTATGGACGATTGTATGTAGTTTATTACTTTTTGTTTTTGTTGTAATTTATTTAGTTGTATTTTAATTTTTGGTTACTACATCAAATAAAAAGATTCTGAAAAAAAAAGAAAGTAAAGGACAGAAATGTTCTCAGGAAACATAATGTGAAAAAGTTATGACACGTGTATCTGTTTATCCTCATTTCTCTCCATGAATGCAAAAGCACATACTATATCAAGGTATGTAGCTAAATCTAAAGTAAAGTACTCCCTGTACATTTGCAGAAGCCACTTTGTATTATAGTTCTGAAGGTCTTTGTTCAGGAATCAGGGACAAAGCCAAAAATAAGTGGAAGAACATTAGCTAATGCCCATAAAAAATAATCAAACATCTTTTGAAGTATGAAAGTAAGAAGTGCAAAAGTCTAATGTTTGACATTATTGACTGACTACATGCATTCCTCAGTAATTCTTAGGTAAGGGTAAAAATATTAAGCAAAATAATGGACAGAGGCAATTCCTAAATAGTTTATCCCACCCATGGGTCCCCTGAAATGATCTATGGTATGATACCAGTTATTAGGGGTACTATATAATAATCAACCATGGGATGGGTAAGACCAATCAGTAACCAAAAGGGATAGGTTATTTCAAGCACAAAAAAGGAAAACTGTCTTGGGTTAAAATGGCCCACAAGGGCAGTTAGCCTAGTACTTACTTTTTACAAAATTATGAACACTTCCAAAATATGATTTGTATTATTATCTCCAAAAGTCCATAGAGACTTCAAAAATTGAGTTACCCATTGTTTTCCATTGAAGGAGGAAGCCTGTGGTTTCTGTTTTAGTACTGGAAAAATTAGGATGCATTGTTTATGAATATGTCAATGTGAGGATGGAATAATTAAAAAAAAAGTTTTCCTCATGCTATCACTACTGCTATACTTCCATGGTATAGCCTAATCTTCCCTTTACCATTGTTTCTGATTTTATGGGCTTTCTACGCCTTTCACTGCCATCTAACAATTCATGATTGTCATATGTAGATAATGGAATGGCACAGGAACAGAAATCCTAAAGTCTACAAATTGAAAAATAAAGTACACTGACCTCCCTCACCATGCACTGCAAACGATGACTGATTCTTTAATTGTTTTCTTTGTTTTTTTTTCAAATAAATAAACTTTGTATATATTTACATAAAAATAGATAAATAGCCAGCAGTGGCAGCAGCTGTGTTGCCAAAAAATGTAATCTGACCTGCTGATTTATTTAATGTTTACCAAGGTCATCTTACTGACCATGGGCCCCTCTGGAGCTTTGAGCCCCTATTGGCCCCATGCGTCACCCCCTATTATAATCCGCCACTGATCTCACCATGTCAGAGAAGCATTGGTTATTCTGAAAAAAGCAGGGCTGACAACAAAGGCTAACAAGTGTTGAGTGGGAATGGCAGAGGTACCTTATGTGAGTCACAGAGTGAGTGCTGGAAATGTTAGGCCAGAATCAACCAAGGTTGACGCTGTTAGGGCATGGCCCATCCCTACTACCAAGTAACAGGTGAGGATATTCTCAGGGAACCTATGGTACTATAAGAAGCTTATACCAGTGCTAATATGTTGGCAACTTCTCTTATAAACCTTACCAGGAAAAAAAAAAAGATTTTATGAAATTTGACCTATAAGCAGGCATTTCAAACAGTCAAAGAGGTTTTGAGTGAACCCCCTGTATTAGGCAGCCCTTATTATAACTAAAATTTATTCTGCAGGTAGGCACTTTAACTATAACGATTTTCCAATATAACAAGTTGGTTTAGCATTATCTGATTTGAAGAAATGTTTTACAGCTACACAATTAAGGCTATTATATATAACACAAGCAGAAAGCTGCAATTCAAAGTGGAAAGGGATGATGGTGAAGCGGGGGGTTCAAGGAATAAGGAGAGAGTAGGGTTTTTTATGCAGATCCTTAAGGAGAATAACAACAATCATACAAAATATTAAATTCATAAAGTAGCAGACAGTATTCTAAGAACTAAGCCAACACGGCAATGGAGAAAGGAGACTCTGTCAATAGAGGTGACTATATTTAGGGGTATAGAGAAAAGGCAATAGAGGGCTGGAATTTACTGGAATAAAATAGCAAAGGAATCTAGGTATTGGGAATAAATAATTAGAGTAAGAAAAGCAACATAAAAGGAAGAGGCCAAGAAGACATTTGGACTGCAAGCTAGAGAGTGCCTTTCCTGTCAGGATTGATATCAGAGTATAGGCAAAGATAAAGGGATAGGGAAATGCTAAGTGAAAGACTTGCACTGGTTGAGTTTTTAATTGAATCTAGAACAGAAGCTGCTTTTAAAAAGGGATAATTGGTAGGGCATATAAAGTACTGCAGTATAACTATTGGAATCAATCAGAGTAGGTTAGAAAAGATATGGAAGAGAGATTGGCTAAGCAATTCACAAGGAAACAATGGGATGACATATGTATGGCTTCCAAATGTGCAAAAAAGTCTAGAAGATGTAGGATTTTTGCTTGGAAGTGTTTACATAGTTATTTTTATACCCCAAACAGACTCCAAAGAAATTTTCCTCTGTTAAATGACAAATGTTATAAGTGTGAAGAAGAAGAAATTAGTAACTGGAAACATATTTTGGAAGTGTAATGAGTTGGCAGACTTTAAAAATTCTATAGAATACTCTGTCAGAAATACTGGCTGAGCAAATGAGTTGGGATACAGGATCTGAATTGTCTAGACTTAGTAAGGCCTTGTTAATTTAATTCTGGTGGCTACCAAAAACAATTGCTTTGAATGGAAATCAATGTCTAAACCAACCAAATATGAAGCAATAATTAACAGAGACAAAGGAGCTGGGAGTGGGATCTTTAGAAAAGGCTAGGAGCAAATTGTATAGAAAACAATGAAAACTGTGGGAACAATACATGCAGGAAAATGGTTTGGAGGAGGAATGAGGTTTTAAAGGAAGGCAGGAATTGACCAACTTATGTAATGCTGGAATGATTATACTGTAAAGAATATATATATATATATATATATATATATATATATATATATATATATATATATATAATGTATAATATTTGCAACTGTGAACATCTTAATATGGTTTGTTTTCTTATATATAAAGGCAAGTTTGTCTATGTCACAAGGGATAATTCAACTTTTTATTAATTACTGTCCACAACTTCTCCTTTGGTTGATAAAAAACTATATGTAAAACTAAAGGGACTAAAAACCTGTTCATTGCTTGTATCTTACTATCCATATCCATAATCAAGAGTTTCCAGTTTCTTAGATTTTGTACATATTTTTTGTTTAGTCTCTTCCCACATATCCTTAGCTGCCATAAAAGAATCTTTTTAATACATACTCCTGTATACTTCATAGTATCATGACCCAATAAGTATGGGCATTACTGAACCAATTAATCAATGTTATATCTCAAAAAGATTTGAAACTATCTTAAAATGTACAGCACTGAGATGTCCTTCCCTGTTTTTATCAGGTAGAAAATAATATTGCCTGCAAATAAATCTATCTTTTCTTGATTACCATACCAGTTGCACCCTTGAATTTCTGAGTCCCTTATTTTCTTTGCCAATGGCTCTAAATATTATGCAAATAGCAAAGGAGAAAGAGGACACCCCTGCTGGTTCCTCTATTTAGACACAACTTATCAGACAGGAACCCTCCCACTTTAACTTTTACCTCCAATCCCTCATGCATCCTCCTAATAAACAATATTATTGTATTAGGGATTGCAAATGCTTTTATTACCGTAATCAAAAAAATCCAGCTTACTCTGTCAAATGCTTTCTCTGCATCAAGTCCCACCACCAACAACAGTGCTATTTTCTTGCATTCTACTTCTTTCTGGATCATCACTGTTCAAATTCTACTTCTCTCTAGATCATCACTGTTCTATTAATGTTGTCAAATTTTTGCCTCCCTACCACAAAACCACATTGATCCAAATCTATCAATTTTGGCAACATCTTTGCCATTCTTTTAGCTATTATAGACATAAACACATTAAAATCATGGTTTAAAATTGGAATGGGCCTATATGAAGGTGGGTCCAGTGGGTCTGCATTGTCTTTAGGTATTATAGCCACCACAGCTTTCTTCCAGGATGTTGGCACTTATATTGTTAAACAAAATCTATCAGATTTTTTATCATTTTCTTCCCTCCTAGCTTCCAAACTTCCACAAGAATGCAGTCTATTCTTGAAGACATTCCTGCAAATTGATTATACGTCACCATTTTATCTCATCTCTTCCTCTCTTAACTGTTAATTGTTTAGCCTCATCTACTTCCAACCCTGACATACTTAAGTCTTCCAGAAAAATTCTGTTTGTACCCTTTCCTGATTTCCACATTTCTCTGACTTATACACATTTTCATAACATTTTCCTAAATATCTCTAACACCTTTACAGGATCTCTGATTATTTTTCTTGTTATAGGCTCCCTAAATTTGGCAGCAACCATTTATACTTGCTGTTCATAGTTTCATAGGTAGGTACTAGGCTATCAGCCCTAGGGCCTATACAAGCCTAGCTGAAAAGGTACTCTGACTTTCGCCACCCAAGAAAATGATTTTCTTGTGTCCCTGTTGAGCAGAGCCACAGAGGTAATCCCCAGGGTGAATGTCCTATCCAATCATCAAGGATTTTCTTGAAGAGTGCTGATGAGGAGCTTTGTTTGATATAGATAGATAGTTTATTCTAGAGTATGGGAAGTCTCTGGGACAGGAATCTATCCATCCAGCATGTTCTGTTTACTGTGGTGACAAGGTTTAGGTCCCTAGAGTGTGTAGCTCAGAGGGATTGGGAATTCTTTGAGTGGAGTGTGTCCAACAGCTCTGGGTTTGATATAGCTTTGTATGTTAGGCAGACATCGCCTCTGAGTAGGCAATATGCGACGGAGTAAAGCTGGAGTTTTTTGAGACAGCCTGCATACGGCATCTATTTGAGGCCAGTAATCCTCTTTGTGAGGTATTTCTGTGGACTTTCCAGTTGTTGTAGATGTCTTGTGAGGAACATACCAAAAGGGGAGTTGTACTCTATAATGGGTCTAATGAGTGACAAGTAGTGGGGAACAATGACTTCTTTTTTCCTGGATGAGAAACCTTTTGTGATGAGGTGTGCCATGTAGAAGGATTTCTTGACTACTGTGTCAATGTGATTATCAAAGGAGAGACTACTGTCCACCTGTGTCCCAAGGTCTCTTATCACACTTTCAGTGTTAAGTAAACTACCACCGATGTGGTAGCTCATGGGTACAGAGTTTTTACCAAAGGGGATGACAATGCACTTTTTGGCATTGAGCTTGAGGCCATGGCTTTGACACCAGGCATCTGTCTTAGTGAGGCCCTTTTGTAGGATGTCCACATTGTTAGGAGTTTCAATTATGGCTCCTAGTTTGCAGTCATCTGCGAACTTCATTAGCCAAAGACTTTCTGTGTTAGCCTGTACTTCAGAAAAGTAGATACCAAACAGGAGAGGACCCAGGACTGAACCCTGTGGTACTCCACTTGTCACTGGTCTGAAGTCGGATTTGGAGTCTGCTACTTTCACATTGTGGGTTCTTTCAGTGAACCAGTTGGCAACCCATCTTGTGACATAGGGATTTATACCTAGTTTAGTGAGTTTATCTATAATTCCAGAGTGGGGGATGGTGTCAAAAGCCTTGGCGAGATCTAGATAGGCTGTGTGAACCACCTTACCCTCATTTACAACTTTGCTGTCTGTTTCAAAGAAATCAATTAGGTTTAGGAGACATGATCTGCCTTTTACAAACCAGAACTGGGTGGGGTCCAGAGTTTGGAGATTACCAATGTCTTTGTTTATAAGTTCCATGATGATATGTTCCATAGCCTTGCAGACGAGGCTTGTTAGGCTAATGGGGGGTAGTTCACAGGGTCCGTGGTGGCTCCTCCTTTGTGGAGTGGGATAACCATCACTGTGCTCCATTCAGTGGGCACAATGCCTGAGGTGAGGCTATGATTGAACATGGTGCTAATGTGGGGTGCCAGTTCATTATGTGGTTCATGTAGACCACAGCCTGGGATGTCGTCAGGTCCCATGGATGCTATTTTCTTGGCTTTAGAGAGTGTGGTTTTTACCTGTGCAGCCATGATTACAGGAACTTTGCATTCTTCTGGTATAGAGATAGGCCCTTTAGGGGGTAGGGGGTAAAGTTAGCACTGAACCTATCTGCCAGGATGTTGGCAGTATCAGTTGGTTCTGTATATTTAGTGCCATTGTGCTGTAACTCAGAGCAGATCTGAGTGTTGCTATTGATTCTTAACGTAACTATAGAATGCTCTGTGGTTGTCTTTAGAATCAGTGGCAATTTTGTTTTCATAACTAGCTTTGGAGGATTTTGAAGGATCTCAGCTTCTTACTGAGGCTGACCAGGGAGTTCTTCCAGTCATGGTATTTTACTCTTTTTTGCAACAGTTTCTTTCTTCTGTTGTAGAGTTTGTTTATGGCAGGGGACCACCAGATTGGCTTCCTTATTTTGGAGGATAGCATCTTGGTTCTGTTAAGGATAGCACGATCCATGCACTTGTGTAAGTGCTTATAAAGTGCATCTGTGTAGGATTCAGCAGTCGTACCTCTATTGTCTGTCTGTATGGGTGCTGTGAAGTTTGCCACTGCTGTCTTAGGAAGCATGAAATTGGCTTTGGAGAAATTTTTTACGGTGGTTTCCCTAATGGGGGTGGGGGCGGGATGTGGATGTCTAAGCTGATTAGCTTGTGGTTGATCTGACCAATGAGGAATTGACCTCTGGTGTGGAACCATGTTGGTAATAACCAGGTCTAGGATATTGCTGCCCCTGGTGGGAGGTGTGGATAAGTTGATCCAAGGCGTTGGAATTTATGAATTCCAGAAAATGTTGAGCAAAAGAGTTGGTACATGAGTAGTTTTCCCAGTTAATGGTGGGGTAGTTGAAATCACCCATTATTAGGGTGTTGGATTGTACCCTAATATTTTCCAGTGTATCAAGAAATGAGGAGTGGGAATCCTGGGGCATGGTGGGGGATATGTAGCAAGTTACAATTTGGATTGCGGTCTTGCCCAGAGTTAGTTGCACTTGGATAATCTCAGATGCATTATGCTGAGCAACTAGCCTGGAGGTGTGGATATCTTTAATGAATATGGACACACCTCCACCTTTAGTGTTTTGGTCCAGGTTAGGTGGCCGAAAGGTGTGGTATGAATTATAGCCTGGTAATACAGGGGTGCTGTCTGGAGTCTTGAACCAGGTCTCTGTCACTGCACAGATGTTGATGTTCTCCATTTTAAGGAGTGCCTCGAATGAATGCATTTTGAGGTTTAGACTTCTAGTATTAAGTAGCATTGCCCTCAGATTTTACTTGCTTGTACCTGTTACGGTGGTGAATTTGTCATTTGAACCTTGCCTAAGAAAGGCACTATAGGGGTAGCAAGAGCCTTAGCCAGTATCCGGAATCCCAAGGGTGACAGGTGCAGGCCATCTCTGGCAAAGCATCATGGTCTGTCGATCATGTCATCCCAGGCAGACAGATACTAGATCCTCTTAGAATGACACAAATGTTGCCTTGGTCATTGTTCTAAAAGTTTTCTTACTCTGGAGTTATTATCAAAAAACAGTTGATTAACAGCAATCTTTCTAAACTCATGAATATTAACCAGATACTCCTTTATTTTCTCTTTAGGACTCTACAGTTGTACCTCTTCTTGTTCTGTGAGATTCCCCTAATTCTGCAATACTTTAACCTTTCTACAATTCCAAAACGACAACAAACCAGGAAAAAGAACGTGAGGCAAATGAACGATCCACCAGAATGCTAAAATAATTAGAAATCCACTTCACAACACATAAATACGATCAACCACTGAAAAATTTATTTTAAGCAACAGAACGATCCTGCTTTTTGTCAGCGACACTTCGCCAACTTCATCAGAAGTTAGAATTTAAAATAACGCGCCACTTCCTAGAGTGATTTAAATACAAAAACATAACATCAACACTGAAACTTTGCATAACATGAACATTTAAAATCACCTTATAAATTAACTTTTAACATTGCCCCTATTATACTTTCACTAAAATGTCTTAAAAATTATAAAAATAATAATATTTTAATTAAAACAAGAAGTTAACTGACCAGCATTTGTCTAAATAGGCATTTTAAACAAGCATTTTAAACATTATAAACAGCTGACACAGTGCAAATATATGCTCATCCAACCATAATGATACCAAAAACTCTAATGAAATACTCGAAAAAATATTCTGAAAAATATATATGTATGTATATATATCTATCCTCCTTACTCGTAGACCATCAACAAGCACTACCTAAAGGCTAACCTTAAGAAATAAAAAATAAAAATCAATCCAAGCTGACCCACTCACTTAAGTACATAACTGATCGATACCATCAAAATTAACTAAAAAATACTAATAATAAATAATACATAATAATTGTAAATTATTATGGAGGATTACGATTCACACTGCCTGGTAACGTCTACCTTTTTAAACTCCTCAATTTCAGCACGCTAGCAATGGACAACATACTGTTTAAACCTGGAAAATGGTAGGCATCCAATTGTAACTGCCATACCAATTCCTTACGTTCAAGCAACAAAGATTCAGGGCCCCCCTTATTGTTTGAAACCTACTGGTCGATAACTGTAAAGTTAAATTCATGCTGTGGACATTCTTTAATGTGTTTGGCCAGGACATTGTCTAATTTTCCCCTCCTGATGGCATACAAGTGTTCATAAAGGCTCTCCTGCAATCTCCGGTCCGTTTTCCCTATATAAAAAAATGGACATGAAGTGCACTTGGCTAAGTACACCACATGGGAACTTTGGTAGTTGAATCTCCCCCTGATGTAAAACTTAAAGTCTCTAATCATAAAGAAGGTACCCACTTGTATATACTGGCAGTATTTGCACATACATACATACAAATATTTTTTTTATAATTTTTAAGACATTTTAGTGAAAGTATAATAGGGGCAATGTTAAAAGTTAATTTATAAGGTGATTTTAAATGTTCATGTTATGCAAAGTTTCAGTGCTGATGTCATGTTTTTGTATTTAAATCACTCTAGGAAGTGACGTGTTATTTTAAATTCTAACTTCTGATGAAGTTGGCGAAGTGTTGCTGATGAAAAGCAGGATCATTTTTCAGTGGTTGATCGTATTTACATGTTGTGAAGTGGATTTCTAATTATTTTAGCATTCTGGTGGATCATTCATCTGGCTCACGTTCTTTTTCCTGGTTTGTTGTCGTTTTGGAGTTGTAGAGCGGTTTGTTTTTGTAGCAGCCATGTCGACCGCTACGCCAGAATCAACGCCACCTGTGGAAGTGGGAGACTTAACTTTGTTGATCGATTTGCTTACTCAAAATGTGGAATCACTAGCACAATGAGTGGATGGAATTATCAGTTCATCACAACCCATGATGGGTGCCGGCCGGCTTACTTCAACACAAACTTTCGAATCTGAGGCGGTCGGTTTTCAACAACCCCTGCTTGTTTTGGCAGAAGTCAAAGGAGTTAATCGCAGTGCGAATACTGTTCCCATGCACCCCAGGACTGGTGGGGCAGGGACAGGAGTCTCATCCAATTTGGCCGAAATAGGTCAAAGTAATCGGGGGGGGGTTGCTTCATTTACCACACCCGGGTTACAGGAGCAAGACCAAAGTTGTATACACATTGGGTTGAACCAGTGGTTAAACTACCCGTTCCCTTTCTACAATGCAAAGGGGAACCTTGAGCATGATTCCAGTAGACCCAAAGGCATCGATCTCCCCCAGAGATTGAATTTATTTGATTTGAAACTTATCAAGTTAAGAAAATTGCAGTTGGAGGTCGCATATTTCAGAGAATGCCAACGCTCCAACATTGTACCTAAGGGCCTTTGCTCGTGGCAGTACCCGACTGGGTTAGAAGAAGACTCATCTTTCCATAAGGACTTGATCTCACTTTTTGATAAACATGGGGCTGAACTTCTGAGTTTAATCAGCAAGCACTATCAGGAAGCAGCCAATTCATTAACAGAGGAATTATCTAAGTTGGATGATGGGATCAGGAATAATTCCAATTTCTCAAGGTACAGGTATGATTACGACATAATTTTTACAAGCATTGACCAACAGATAAATAAAATCACAGCCAACAAAGTTAAGAAGCTGCAGAGGGACATTAAAACATACAAGGAAGGGGTGGCTTATCCAAAACCCCCCAAATCCCAAGCCAATTACTTAAGGACACCAGCTATTGCTGGGGGAGATTGGATGGATACCAACCAGCCTAGATCCAATTTGTCCCATCAAGATCAAGATGGTGTAACCCATGGGAACCCGGCTGCACAGAATCAGTCAAGTGCAAGTGATCGGGCAGGTCCACAGGGTACACCTACTAATCTCTCTATAGGTACAAGGAGTTCAAATTTTCGGAACCCAGCCTGTCCAACCCAACAATCACTGGGCAGGAAGAAGAGGTACAGAACCAAGAACAGGAGGAACTGAATGGGTTCGAGAACAGTCTCTCAACCATCAGTCATACCCCGATGGAGATAGTTTTTAATACAGGAAAGGATTTAAAAATTGTCATTTATTCAAGTTTTTCTTTCCCTCAACCTTTAGTGGACCTCTTGGCTAAGGGGCTACCCTTTGTGCCTTCACGGAGGGCACATTTGGCCAACACAATCTTTGATTTAAAACTCTTTGTGAGAAAACTCAATTTTTTCAGTTATTAATGGGGGAACAGAGGATCTTGAATAATCCGTTCCACATCTCTAGTACTTTCAACCCACCTTTGCATCCGTCCTTAAGCCTTTTTGAGCAGTTATGTGACTTAGACATTTGTTTTTTACTCCATTCCAACCGACCAGTGCCTTTCAACATCAGCAAGGAGGAAAAAGACCTTTTGGACTTATTACGTAATTCCTCAGTTCGCGTTATGCAACCGGACAAAGGTGGTGGCCTAGTGGTCATGGAGGAAGATGATTACATCAATCGAATGGTATCCATTTTGGAATCCAAGGCTTATAAAGAAGTCTCAAGAAATGAGCTGAATGTCAACATAGCTCGAGTGAAGTCTGATTTTGAGGACTTGTTTATTAATGGGGTTATTGATATGGACGTTTTCAATTACATTTCTATCCTGAACCCCAGAATACCAGTTCTCTTTGGGAATCCGAAGATTCATAAATGTGTCCAAAACCCCCCTATGTGCCAACTGGTTAGCGCAAGGGGAAGTATCATGTATGCAGCGGCAAAAGTTGTTGATACAATATTGAAGAAGTATGTATCCAGTGAGACCCACATATGTTAGGATTCCTGGTAATTTTTGGCTAGGGTGGGTCAAATTCCATTCAGTGTTGAAAGTCTTTTTCTAACCATTGATGTGGTAGACTTATACTCTTCTATTCCACATGATGTGGCAGTGGAATGGATTCAAGCAATAATGATGTCCAAGCAAGCTCCAGCTAATGAAATTTTGATGATTTGAGAATTGTTGGATATCATTTTGACATGTAGTTTCTTCTCCTTTAACAACCGATGGTATCACCAATTGGTTGGGTTGCCTATGGGGTCCCCTTGCGGGGCCAGTGTCTCCACTTTGGTGATGGCTTTTTGGGAGAGTTTGTGTTCTCTAATTCTATAATCCAAGAAAAAGCTCTCTTATATACCCGATTTCTAGACGACATTTTTATCATCTTGAAGGGCAATGATGAATTGGCAGAATCTTTAGTTACAAGCTTTAACAGCTCTACTGAATTCCTTAAATTTACCTCAAATTCCTCTGAAGAGAGGATAGCTTACCTGGATGTGGATTTGTATAAGAATATACCCCAGGGTTGCTACCTAGCTAAAATCCACCGAAAAACCACATTCTCCAATTCTTATTTGCATTTTAACAGTAACCATCCACTTCACCAGAACAGATCAGTAGTGAAGGGCCATTTGGTGAGAGCGGCCAGGATGGTATCACTAGACAGTGATTTTTTTGGATGAATGTCTTTTCATTCAGGATCTTTTCCTGAATAGGGGTTACCCACGTAGCTTGGTGGCAGAATTATGCAACGAGGTTCATTTGAAGAGAGGAAATGGGTTTTATCTCCCTATATTAAGTAATAACAATTCAGAATTATGCCTGGCTTATCCAAAAGCCCAGGTTGACAGCCTTTTTTACTGTAGTTTCATCACTTCTTAAATGTCGATGCGGGTGAAACTGTGCCCCATCATTAAGAAGAATTGGAGCTTTCTTGTGTCAGATAACCAGATCTCTTCCCAGTTTGGCCAATTACCTAAAGTTGTTTTCAGGAGAGGCTTGAATCTTAAGAAGATTTTAGAAATGAGAACCCAGACGTTCAATGCTAGATCAGGGGTGTTCAAATGTAGTATGTGTAAATACTGCCGGTATATACAAACGGGTACCTTATTTATGATTAGAGACTTTAAGTTTTACATCGGGGGAGATTCAACTGCCAAGTTCCCATGTGGTGTACTTAGCCAAGTGCACTTCATGTCCGTTTTTTTATATAGGGAAAACGGACCGGAGATTGCAGGACCACCTTTATGAACCCTTGTATGCCATCAGGAGGGGAAAATTGGACAATGCCCTGGCCAAACACATTAATGAATGTCCAGAGCATGAATTTAACTTTATAGTTATCGACCAGTTGGTTTCAAACAATAGGGGGGGACCCTGAATCTTTGTTGCTTGAACTTAAGGAATTGGTATGGCAGTTACAATTGGATGCCTACCATTTTCCAGGTTTAAACAGTATGTTGTCCATTGCTAGCGTGCTGAAATTGAGGAGTTTAAAAAGGTAGACGTTACCATGCAGTGTGAATTTTAATCCTCCATAATAATTTACAATTATTATGTATTATTTATTACTAGTATTTTTTTGTTAATTTTGATGGTATCAATCAGTTATGTACTTAAGTAAGTGGGTCAGCTTGGATTGATTTTTATTTTTTATTTTATTTTTTATTTCTTAAGGTTAGCCTTTAGATAGTGCTTGTTGATGGTCTACAAGTAAGGAGAATATATATATATATATATATATATATATATATATATATATATATATATATATATACATATATATATATATATATATATATATATATATATATATATATACATATATATTTTTCAGAATATTTTTTCAAGTATTTCTTCTGAGTTTTTGGTATCACTATGGTTGGATGAGCATATGTTTGCACTGTGTCAGCTGTTTATAATGTTTAAAATGCTTGTTTAAAATTCTTTTTCAGTTAACTTTTTGTTTTAATTAAAATATTATTTTTATAATGTTTAAGACATTTTAGTGAAAGTATAATAGGGGCAATGTTAAAAGTTAATTTATAAGGTGATTTTAAATGTTCATGTTATGGAAAGTTTCAGTGTTGACGTCATGTTTTTGTATTTAAATCACTCTAGGAAGTGGCGCGTTATTTTAAATTCTAACTTCTGTTGAAGTTGGCGAAGTGTTGCTGATGAAAAGCAGGATCGTTCTGTTGCTTAAAATAATTTTTTCAGTGGTTGATCGTATTTACGTGTTGTGAAGTGGATTTCTAATTATTTTAGCATTCTGGTGGATCGTTCATCTGGCTCGTTCTTTTTCCTGGTTTGTTGTCATTTTGGAGTTGTAGAAAGGTTAAAGTATTGCAGAATAAGGGGAATCTCATAGAACAAGAGGAAGTACAACTGCAGAGTCCTAAAGAGAAAATAAAGGAGTATCTGGTTAATATTCATGAGTTTAGAAAGATTGCTGTTAAGCAACTGTTTTTTGATAATAACTCCAGAGTAAGAAAACTTTTAGAACAATGACCAAGGCAACATCGGTGTCATTCTAAGGGGATCCAGTATCTGTCTGCCTGGGATGACATGATCGACAGACCACGATGCTTTGCCAGAGATGGCCTGCACCTTTCACCCTTGGGATTCTGGATACTGGCGAAGGCTCTTGCTACCCCTATAGTGCCTTTCTTAGGCAAGGTTCAAATGACAAATTCACGACCGTAACAGGTACAAGCAAGTAAAATCTGAGGGTAATGCTACTCAATACTAGAAGTCTAAACCTCAAAATGCATTCACTCAAGGCACTCCTTAAAATGGAGAACATCGACATCTGTGCAGTGACAGAGACCTGGTTCAAGGCTCCAGACAGCACCCCTGTATTACCAGGCTATAATTCATACCACACCTTTCAGCCACCTAACCTGGACCAAAACACTAAAGGCGGAGGTGTGTCCATATTCATTAAAGATATCCACACCTCCAGACTAGTTGCTCAGCATAATGCATCTGAGATTATCCAAGTGCAACTAACTCTGGGCAAGACCGCAATCCAAACTGTAACTTGCTACAGATCCCCCGCCATGCCCCAGGATTCCCACTCCTCATTTCTTGATACACTGAAAAAATATTAGGGTACAATCCAACACCCTAATAATGTCCAGCTTTTGTGTTAAATGTGCCCAGTAATGTTTGGCAGGTTGATCCTTTATACAGTTGTTTCCTCTCATCTCCACTTGAACCTGTCACATTTTACAAGACTTTTTTTGTTTTAATGAAGGCCCTCAAACAAAAAAAAACACACCCCCAGAATACTCCAAAGCCCATTAACTTCTAAAAAACACATAAAACCATGTACATTTTCAAATAATGAAATTTAAGCATCCTGATGGAAACAATTGTCCCAAATTGACAGCTGCACCGACAGACAATTCCTAACATAGAATTAAGGATTTGATGATGTCTGTTTTCACCCAAATCAACCTTTTGGTTGTTGGTCCAATTGGATTTCAACTCAGCACCCTCTTCTGAAGCAGTAGATTTGAGGCTCTCATTCCTTTCCTATCCTTAATTCCCTCCTCTTCACTGAATTACCTCAGATCTAATTTGCTGCTTGGACCTTCCAGATGTGTCCAAGAGCTCTGTTTTTAGAATAAGTGAAAGTTATCTTTATTTCAAATATAATAGCTATTTTTGTTTTACTATTTTAGCTTTTTCCACCATAGGTAGTTCTTTTCTAGTATTAACATAGCAGCATGGTTGCAGTTTTCAGATAGTTATTCAGTAGTTATTACAGATAGGCTAGCTGTTAAGACTTATTTCTGTGTGTGTTTTCAAGAAAAGTAATATCATATCATTTTGTTTTTGTTTTTTTCCCTGAATAGTTGCTTTTTAGTATAATTATTTTAATGTTAGAGAAACCAGAAGTGCTTGGACTATGGACACAAAATTCCACCTCAAGACCCACCCACTCTCTGTGTATCCTGTTTAGGTTCTGCCCATCTAGAGGCTGACTGTGATATCTGTGCTTTGCTTGGGACTAGGGCCATTCAAGGCAGGAAAACAAAACTTGTTTTGAAAGGCTTGGTCCCCTCTCAGACATGGTCTTTGTCCTCTGAAAGCATGTCTTCTACTCCCAGGCCAGCTTCAGTTTCACTGAACTGTAAAGTAGAGGAAAAGAAAGGGAGAAATCAAAGGAAAAACAAATAGAAGTAAAGAAGTCTACAGAGAAAAGATCTGAAGAGAAAAGATCTGAGAAATCCAGAAAAAGGTCTCTAGATCTGGCCGATTCTTTTAGTCCAGCACCTAAAACTCCAAGAAAGTTGGACCAACCAGTTATCCAGATCTAATCGCCCTCTCCTCAGGCTATGTTCTCATTGGAGCTTGTGAGTCATAGGCTCCATTTGCCTATCCTATAATACAGGCAGTACTCCAGACCTCCATTGGTTGCATCATCATCAAAGTCAGCTTGGTCTACCAGAAGCCTTACCAAAATGGATTTTGACTGTATAATGAGGACATTCTTAAGGATATAAATTCAACTGGAAATTCTCCTGGCTCCATCCTTGTAGGGTGCTCCAGTTAAGGGTCCGTCTATCCCTCCCCTTTTCTTTCCAGTACTGGCCTCCCCTTCAAATTTGATCTGAACTGGTTCTTGCCCTTCCATTGCACTTTAGTTGTAACCAACAATTTGAGGAACTTTGGCATCGACAGTATTCCTTACTGTCTTGATTCTGATTTTGTTGGGTTGAGACAAGTTTTGGAGCTGAAGTGTCAGTGCCAAGATTACTGGGGTAGAGTTGGCTCTGAAATTTTCAGATCCATATCTTCCTCTTGGGAGCTCTGCACTCAATAGCTTGGGTTGGAGGTCTTACTTGGAGCCGACTTGAAAGGAAAAAGTTACAGAGGCTTTGGATGGGGGGAATATTTCCTCAGCTCTGATCATAGCATAGGTTTTGGAGACTTAAATAGGTCTTGGCTGGCCTAAACAATAAGATGTGACCCTCAAGTTTGGATCAATCCCAGTTAACAGTGGATCCTTTGACTTATTCCTTTCATTCTAACTGACAGGGACAGTCAGTACCTATAAACTTGGAAGATATTCAACACTCGATTTCTCAGACTGATTCAGACCAGTGTATAGAGGTTCCCCAAAGACAAAGTCCTAGAAAACAAATGTGCAAACATAAGTACTTAGACTCTTCCCCACAGCCTGTCACTGAAGACACAGATTTGGATGAAGGTGAAGAGTCCCCTAGATCATCTCTAGAAGACATCATATTTTGTGACATCCTAGAACTGATGATGCAGAAAGGGGTACTGATCTACAGAAACCCCTCCCCCTGATGAATCTGTGTTTTTGAAGCCTTTGGTACTGGCTCATCTGTATCCTGGGTGGTACTGCAAACAAGTGCCATCATAGACTTTGTGGCACAGTGGGCTCGTAAGGACTCTGGTATAGTGGAACCAGGCTGACCTCACCTAAGACCCTGTCTAAGAATTTCCTTGTATGCCTTACTGTAATATTAACATGTTCCTCACATATAACACCTTAAAAATTTATTCAATTAGAGGAGGAAAATAATGTTAGGTATAAGTCAGCAAACGATCTGAGGTAATTCAGCAGAGAGGAGGGAATTGTGGGTAGAGAAGGAATCAAATTCACAAAATGTGCCATGGTCAGATCCAACAACCCAAATGTTGAACAAGATGAAAATGAAACACAGATTTATTATTATGGCGAGTACATAACTTGTTGATCTGTGCTGAACATGTTACAGCTTGTGTTCCTATTTACACTAATTGCTGTCTGTTCTTGTCCTATCTTTATTCCCTTCCCAGATGTGAAAACCAGCTTGTATGCTTTCAGAAAACATTACTCCCGAGGAAAAAGTGCACTGGCTATCTTAACATAAAAGTAAATTACACACCATTCTAGTAAATGTACTAAAATATTTAGGTACCAGGAAAGCTGCTATTTCTTATTCCTTCCAATAATTTCAAATTTTATTTTTTACTAAGTTGCTTACCCTCGTACCTTTTAATTTTACATTTCTCTTGGCAAAGTCCAGAACTTTCAAGATTTATTGCCTTCACCTGTAGTCAGCCTATCTCCATAGATAAATAAGAACAGGATGTGCAGCTGCCCTCAAATGCAGACTACTCAATCCACAATTAACATTTATTTCCTAAAGCAAAACTTTTCATTACATTCACAGTGTTCTCTTATTTTTAAAGCCCACTTGCTTAAAAAAACTTATTATTATATTAAGCCAATGGCATTGATCCAGACATTCACCAATGCAAAAGCAAGAGCCAACATCTCAAATCTACACATATATTATAATCAGTGTATTTTTACACACCATCCCCCATCCCAACAGTCCAAGATTACAGCTTAACTTAAACATGCTTTTGCAAAGACTTTCTTCTCTTTTTACATTGTAATGCCCTACATTTCTTAAAACTAAAAAATAATTAGTATCTTTATCACATACAATTGCTGAAATGCTTTACTATATAACATGCAATTTATATTATGAAATGTTTATACAAATACTCTTAAGAACAAAAATTGTTTTAATTACAGTTTTTTTCATTTAATGTCCTTCCAAACATTAATGACATGAAGTGGGGTATATGCTTTTCAGTCCCCACATGTTTAACAAAGTCAACAAATGTCCAGTCTTTCTCAGCCACTTTTTTATGTAAAGCCATATTTCATAAATGTCATTGATATTTTATACCCTTACATGCACTAATTGCAGTGTTGTTGGTCATTCCTGCTCATTTCCATCTTCCAACCTCAGATTCCAGCTCAAGTCCAATGTACTTCAGATTCTTCTAGTCAACTTCTGTGCTTTTTTCTGTCTATCAAGCATTTTCCTTCAGAATACTAGAAGAAGTTTCACTGGTAAAGTATGTCTTTGAGCTTTATTATCAGAAGAATGACAAGCAGAGTCTCCTTCTGTTTGATGGTTCACTTGTTTGTTGAACAAACTTTTACATTTCCTCCTTAGCCTGTTCTATATCAAAAAGGACTTTGATCCTTCAGGAAAAATATTCTGAAGACAGCTGGATGTACCAGCTTGAGCCTCACACCTGCCTCTTGACATTCTCTGATTGCTGGGATAAATGTATTTCTCTTCTGTCTGCTGTACAGTGAATAATCATTTTCCCCAAACATTTTACTAACTCACTACTTAGCCCTTCTGACAGTTTTGTCAGGATCAATTTTTTTCTGCTGCCCATACATTATGTTAAATCACATCAGGCATACTTTCAAAGTTCCTGGACATCTTACCTGTAAAACCAAGGGAGTGGTCTATATTGGGCAGTGTAGTGGGTGTGAAGCCTTCTATGTAGGGATGACCACCTGTACCCTTAGAGAATGTATAAGGGAGCACGTGTACAGTATTAAGACTAAGGATTTGAAAAATTCATTATTTAAACACTACTTGGAGTGTGATAGGTATAAAAATTTTATTTTCAACTTTGGAAGTGGGAAATGTAGATTTGAGAGGTGATGATTTTAAAAACTATCTAGAACAGAAAGAAACCTTGTGGCAGGTGAAACTGGAGGCAGATAAAATACCTGGTTTAAACGACACAATGAATATTGTTTTTTAAAATACAGAAAGTTAAAAGTGAGAAAAATGTGATAGTATTGTTTATCTGCTTTTAAATGTTGTTGGGTTTGATCACTGTCTCAGGAATTTTAAAGCATAAGATTATTTTAAATGTTAATTGTTTAATTGATGAAGTTGCATATTAAAGGGAAGGGACAGTGGTTTAAGTGTATTTTGTATTCTGAAGAAGTCAGTGTAGATGAAAGCGTGAATAAAAGTTGTGTATGCTAAAGACGGCATTTCACTTGCCTTCATTGACCATTGGGAACCTTTGTTTTTGTTGGTACCTAGTTTTAGCATTAGTTTCATGTTTTTCTTTGGTTGGTGTTTTTGGTACATGTACCTGATGGTCGAGGCAGTGATGGATCCATTGATGGATATGACGATTCTCTCTACTCCTTCTATGAGTGATACTGATGTATTGCGAATTTTATTAACATCGATGAAAGATATTCAGAAGACACTAAGAGCTTTGGTCTGTAAACAGAGTGGTGATGGTGAGATTCTACATAGTTCCAATGATGAGCAAGTGACAGTGGTTGATTTAAACACCTGGGAACAGCAAGCCGATACAAGAGTTTTAACTGCAGGTGATCTAGGACAACTGCAATATAATAATATTCACTCTGTTCTTGAGAATAAACATGATCTATTTATGGGAGTGGATTATAAAACCACATGGGTCAAGACTGAGGAATATCGTGGTAAATGTGAAAAACTCTGTAAGTTGTAAAAAATACCATTCTCTTGATTTAGAGAACAGGTATTTTGAAAGATGTATCAAATTGTCAATTGTCCCAAAAGGTCTTAGATTTTTTCAATGTCTCAATGGGATAACTGCAGCTGATCCTTTTTTTGGTGAACTAACTAATTTCTTTAATGGTGCTGGTTTGCAATTACTAAAACAATTAATGGGACACAATAGTAGAAAAATGACAGCCTTAAAAGAAGATATTAAGGTTGATGAGGAAGTGAGTGCCTTATCAGCAGATTTCCTTCATGAAGGAACCTATGACCAGGTCTTCAAAGAAGTTGAACGGCATGAAAATGCAGTGATAGTCCATAAACATAAGTTACTAAGAGACGTTACCGCTTATGAAAATCATACAGCCTTTGAGTCCTTTGACCCCACATATGATGTGAAAAATAAGAAATTTCAAGATGTTCAGAGCAACAATATCCAGAATAACAAATAGACCACCTTAAGAAAGGCTTGGTCTAATCCATTGAACTTTAGGAAGAGTAGCCAGTCGAAGCCCTCGTGTATGGTGATGAAATTTTTTAGAACTGAAAGTAACAGCCAACCCTCTTCAGATGTGGCTAGTGAATGCATTTCCGAGAACAACGGAGAACAATGGACATTAAATGAGAAGGTAGGGTTCTCCACGAATTCCATAGAGAATGGTAGTGGAACAAGGCCAAAAGTTTGTTTTATCCAAGAAAGACAGCAAACTTACGAAGACGAGACCTATGACAACAAGAGGACAGATGACTTTGGACTCGTCAACCGACAAGCTGTAAGGTACAACTCTGAGAACTTTAACATCATAAATTTATCTGATGTGACTTTGAATGATGAACAATTAAATGTACTACAATATGGGTTTAATTTTATACCAACAGGATGAGTGGAATTTAGTAAGACCGCAATAGACTTCAAACAATATACATGCAAATTATTTTAGAATATTTGTTCCAACATGTAAGGAAGGATATTGGTAGGCTTGTAAAGCCTTCCAGTTTCACATCAGCATTAAATTCAACTATTAGTGTTTTTGAAGAAGTGTGTTTACAGGAATTAAAGGAGTATTTGAACAATAACAATAGAAAATGGTTTGACAACTTAACTGGTACTAAACGTAAAGCCCTAAATGAGTTGAGGAGTAAGCATGAACTTAGATTTGTGAAAAGTGATAAAGGTGGAAATAGAGTTGTAATGAACAATGAACAATACAGGAATGGTATGTTGAAATTGTTAAATAATACTGAGGAATATGTACAGGTGAATGTGAGAGCAATTTTAAACAGTTATCAATGTATTCAGTCATTCTTGTATGAAGCATTAATGGATGGTGAAATGGATCTTAACATGTAGAATTTTGTTCAGTAGGCAAACCTTAGGTCAGTGTGCTTTTTGGAATTCCAAAAGTGTACAAAGATCTAGTAAGCCCTCCTTTTAGACCAATAGTCTCTGCACCACATTCAGTAATGGAGGGCATGGCTTTAGTAATAGATTCTGCTTTAAACCCTTTGGTACAAACTTTATCATCATATGTGAAAGATTCTTGGGACTTTTTGGAAAAACTAAGGAAGTTCCTTTCAGAATTTGAGTTTGTAGAAGGTGTGGACACTGTGAGACACTTCTTAACTAATAATACATTTTTAAGTACACAAAAAGCTAATTTTCTGTGTAACTTGATTGAGATGGTGTTAGATGATTTCTTTTTGTTCAATGGGGTTTACTATAAACAAAAGAAAGGGGTGGCGATGGGGTCTCCAACTGCACCAGCATACGCAAATGTGGTTATGGCATAGTGGGAAACCACCACTCTTTCTGAATTAAAAGAAAAATATAAAATACATTATTATATTTGATTTGTTGATGATTTACTTTTTATTCTTGAAGGAAGAGGTACAGTTGTGGAAGATTTTGTTGTAGACATCAGTGATACGTCTAAGTTTTTAAAATTTGTTAGAGAAAGTGGGTACAATGTTAATTTTTTGGATGTTTCCTTGAAATGGGAGCCAGGTAAGAAACTGTCTAATAGTAGAATACATAGGAAGGACACCTTTTCCAATGGATATTTACATAACAGGAGTAATCATCCACTTTTATGAAGAAAAATATACCAAAGGGTCAATATATATGTGCTAGGCGTACTAAGGATTCAGACCTGTTGGAAGAGTTTGGGTTAATAACTAATATGTTTTTGACAAGGGGGTATGAGAGATTACCTTAATAAATTAAGTCAGGACATTCTTAACAAGAGGTATTCCTTATATCCCTCATTTTAAGAATGCCCTTTATTAATAATAATAAGGTAAATTCTAATGAGACGAAAGGGGCAGTTTGTACTTTGGACATGTCTGTTGATTGTCCAATTATTAGGAACATGGTACAAAGAAAATGGAAGATATTAGAGGGAAACACTGATTTAATTAAAACAATAGGGGGTAAAACCCAATTTTGTTTATAAAAATAATTTCAGCATTAAAAACTGTTAGAGATGGAATCCACTAAATGTTCTCCAGGTATTTTTTCTACCAACAAGTGGTCAGGAATGTACAAAGGTGGACAATGTAACTTTTGTAGATACATTTTGGAGGGCCCATACATTATGTTAAATCACATCAGACACTTTCAAAGTTCCTGGACATCATACCTGTAAAACCAAGGGAGTGGTCTATATTGGGCAGTGTAGTGGGTGTGAAGTCTTCTATGTAGGGATGACCACCCTTACCCTTAGAGAATGTATAAGGGAGCACATGTACAGTATTAAGACTAAGGATTTGAAAAATGCATTATTTAAGCACTCCTTGGAGTGTGACAGGTATAAAAAAAATTTGTTTTCAATTTTGGAAGTGGGAAATGTAGATTTGAGAGGTGGTGATTTTAAAAACTATCTAGAACAGAAAGAAACCTTGTGACAGGTGAAACTGGAGACAAATAAAAAAACCTGGTTTAAATGAAACAATTAATATTATGTTTTTTTTTAATACAGAAAGTTAAAAGTGAGAAAAATGTGATAATATTGTTTATCTGCTTTTAAATGTTGTTGGGTTTTATCATATGTTTCAGGAATTTTAGAGCATAAGATTTTTTAAATGTTAATTGTTTAATTGATGAGGTTATATATTAGAAGGAAGGGACAGCGATTTACGTATATTTTTTATTCTGAAGAAGTCAGTTTGGATGAAAGCGTGAATAAAAGTTATGATTGCAGCTATACTAATACAATCCTTGGTTGCTTTCTCATGGCCAGGTTTGGAGTATACATATGATGTGCCCTATCAGTTAACAAATTCTGCTGTGGAATACCAGTCCAGTTGCTTATTTGGACTTTTAGAAAAAATAATGCAGTCTGTTTCTTTCAGTTTCTCTGGTACAGCAGAAAATCTCACATTTTCTCTGCATGCTCTGTCCTCTAACTCTACCATTTTTTGAAACAGCTCTTCTTGAGCAGTCTCATATTCAGTATTTTCTTCATTTTGACCTCTGATTTTTGCAGTTTTATCAGTTTATCTGAATATCTGTTTAAAACTTATTCTGTTTTTCCAGTCTTTTGTTATTTAAATTGATATACTCCTTCAATGTTTCATTTATTTTAATTGTCCCTAAGTCCATTTGATTTATTTCTTCACTAAATTACTGTAAGCCATCTCTTGTACCAAAGCTGCAGCTTGAACTGCATTTTGCTGAACAGCTGTAGGATTCTTCCCAAACAATGTTTTCTCTTCACCTTTTCTAGTTGCCTTTCTTTCAGGATCTCTAAGTTTCTTATTTGCTGGCATCCAGGCAGTGTACTTAGCAGTTAGTAAACAAATGTTACTAAAGCTAGCAGAATTCTTAGCCCTTATCTCTCAGCTGCTTTTTTCACAGTGAGGGACCTGCAATTAAGCTGTTGATTAGTGTGCAGCCATCTCAGAAGTGACTATTTACTTATTTATTAATTGATAAGGGTACTTACCGTGACTGGTGATTACCTGCTGGTATCTGCTTTAGATTGGCCAGACTGCTCTGCTATGCAATACCATTGTGTTTATAGTCATTTGGCTTATTTCTTAGGAGTGGAACCATAATTGGAGTTCTACACTTATTTAATCTGGAGTGCAGTTAGTGATCTACCTTGAACTAGGACAGAAAGCTGTAGTACTGGGGAATATTATTAGGCTTCCTTAAAAAGTACTATGAAGATGCAGGTGTGTGTGTGTGTGTGTGTGTGTGTGTGTGTGTGTGTGTGTGTGTGTGTGTGTGTGTGAGAGAGAGCAGATGCACATGTATGCAATAGCTAAGGACAGTTACTTTAGGGAAGGAAGATCTGGAAGGCACTAAATCCAGAAGGCAATATGAAAGGGGTGTGGGAAGCTAAGCTCAAAACCTCAGATTGGTTGGTGTTCAGTATGAAGCCATTTCTTTGATGTGGATGGTGTTGACCAGCCCATAGGCCAAGGCAACAGAACATATTTTCTGCAGGTTTCTTAGGCCATGTTTCACTTAGTGAGTTGTTTAATGATTAACTTGTGTGTACCTTTTATATTTCAGTCTGCTTAATGCCAATGGTGTGGATCATGAGAAAATACCCTCTGGTGGCCATCAGATTATTGTAGGTAGTAGAATGGATCGAAGGACCATAGCTTCTGCTCATAGTCACATATACTAAAAGCAAAACAGAAAGATGAGGAAGAATTAGTTCAGATGAAACAGAGTGAACCTGAAAGAAAAGAGAAAAGCTTAACACATATATTTGATTTTCTATTACAATGATGGGGTCATAGTCCATGACCATTTATGTGCTGCTAGAAAATATTTATTCATTGTTACACCTGAAGAGCTATACTTTGCAGAGTGATAGGGATACAGACCCTTGTATAATGCAGTTCTGCGTGCCTGCTAAAATTAATTCATATGTGTGATACATGTTTGCTATAGATAAAAATCATATTAAAAAGTGGTAAAAAAACATACTGTAGCAGTATCCTGCATGGTTTGGTTACTTAATATTTCCACAAGTTACTTTAATGTGTGGTTACTTCCTATTGTTACTTTTATAGAGTGTATCTTTTTGACCCTCTTTGGCAGATATACAAAGCACTTGCATGCTTGTACGAAAATGTAATTTCTAATCGAGCCTGGATTGTGGTAAGGTTGGCCATGGTGAGATAAACACACCATCCAAATAATGACTGCACTTCTAAACTAGAACACGGATGGGGCAAATGATGTTGTGCTTGACTGGTCCCCAGGAAGAGATCAGGAACATACTATGTATGTAGGCTACACTCTGTTACTACAGGATAGCTACTGAGCATATACAGCAATATACAACCATTTAGTTCTATAAAACTGTACTCATGCTGAAAATTGATCTTGCAATTTGATGTCGCCCCACCTGTTAAGTTGATGCAAGTAGCCCCACCTTTCTTTGAAGTCACCAGCTGGCAACTCCATTGGCACAGGAGGATGAAACCCTATCTCACATAACCCAGGTTGAATCAGCAGCTCAGGTACTTGCTGGATCTGGGAGGGGAAAGGGATGAGTGGCACTGCATTATCATCTTGTCCCTCTTCTGAGGGTGACAGGGAATGATGCACATGCATAGGGTGCACTGTCCCGTGGTATATAGCTCAATGATGACCAGAGACCAAACAACTTTGCTGGCTCCTCGGGGGCAAGGCAGTCTTGAAGGAGTATATCATTTGTGGAAGTATGTGGCATGCTCTCAATGATGCATGTTGCATGCTAGTCTCTGGAGTTTGTTACTGTGCATGCACAGTGGGGTTAAGGTTAAAAATAAGAAAAAAAAACAATGATTGTCTAAATTATAGCCCCTTTCGTTGGCCAAATAAGGACTGATATTTTGCAGGCAGCTGGGAAGACCAAATGTTAAAAAAAATCACCAGTTACCCCTGGGTTTGTCACATACAATAAAATAAGCAATTTACAGATACTTTTTAGAACACTAAGACAAGTAAAATCCCAGATGTTTTACAAGGGCAAGCCATATTAGTAAATTTCAAGATTTGTTCTCATTTCAAAAAATGAATACATGGTATATACCCTTTCATAAAAGGATTCATATTTTTTCAAAAGGCATTTTTAAGCCTGCATACTAGACTGGCATAATGGCTAAGGTATTAAGACATAAGGTGCATAGTTTAATTCTCACATGGGGTAACTGGCTAGGCTTAAAATGTCCCAAAAGGGCAGTTGGCATAGTACTAATCTATGAACCTATGAACCTGAGCTTAAAAACACCTGCTATTCCATAGCATGGGCCAAAAGAAAAAGATAAAATTCACTGTTTCTTCCTTGTTTGATAAATATTGTATTTTAGTATAGCCGCATTTATTCTTTTATTATATATTATTTATTGACATTTGATTACCAGGAAAATCCGACTGGGTAGGTGCCCATTTTTATCAGAGGCCTGGGTAAAAAAAACCTGTTAAGTATTACAAAAACATTTTAAGAACAATAATTTTGCAATCTTCAAAAATAATACAGTAAAAACAATAAAAACATTACAGTTTAAACAATTATACCAAATTAGACTTAATGTGAAAATATTGGTTAAGAATAGATGCAATTTCTATGACAATGAATAATATTCAGAGAAAATAGTAGCCAGTTTAGAGAATTTAAAGGCAAGTTAGTATAATACAAACAGGATTTGCAATATGAAGTAGGAGAGAAAGACAGGGTTATGGCATATTTAGACAGAGTCAGGGAAGAGAAGTTCATATTTAGGGATATAGTTTATCCTCAGGTTGAGGAAAAGCAGAGCTAGATTTTGGATATGAAGTCTTTCAGAATGGTTTTAAAGGACTGGAGGGAGAATACTGACCTGATGGATACAGGTTTGAAGTTCCAGGCCTTGGCAACATGACATGAATAAAGACCATGGCCAGCAGATTTGATAGGTTTGTAAACGGAGAGGTGTTTTTGGTCATTGTACCATAATGATCAAGTGGGATCATAAATGTGTAAAATGATAGTTAGTGCTGGACAAGCAGATGGATGTTAGATATTTTTTTAGCTAATGAGAAGCTGTGTATATGTTATTTGATGGGGTAGTTCTAATTAATTTAGGCTTTTTATTGCTATATGGTAGTGGGTTCTGAAAGGGGTATTTGCTGCAAATTTAGCAACTTTATTATAGTATTGCTCAAGTTTTGTTTTTTGTTTTTCGTGATGCCTGGAGGTTAGTAAGGAGGGGAGCACAGTAAAGTTGTTAGGGGAGGAGGTAAGTGGTGGCAAGCATAGTCTTAGTGCCATTGGTCAGAAAGTTTTTGGCTCTATAAAGCATCTCTACTTTTTTTTGAGTATTTCTTAGCAACTTTGTGTCTGCACGTTGAATTTAAAATTATCATCCACTATCATCCCTAAAAATTTGCTATGAAAGGTGATTGCAGTGATGGTATTTATAAGAGATGATATTACATTTTGTTTTATCATAAGACTGGAATTTGGGGGAAAATAAGTATTTTCTTTAAGTTGAGCATGAGTTGTGAGTTATAAAGTCATGTTTCAGTGTCTGTTAAAGCTTCCTGAGTATTTTTTTTTTTTGGAGATGTGCCAGGTTGTCTGATGAAAGTATGAGTGTGGAGTCATCTGTGTATTGTATTACGGAGGCCTGCTGTGTGGATATGTGGACAGCGCTGGTGAAAATGTTAAAAAGGCGGGGACCAAGGATAGAGCCTTGTGGTACACCAGTGGTGACTGGGAAGTATGCAGAGAGGGTGGAGTGCCATTGTACTGACTGATACCTATTGGACAACTAGCTTGTGAACCAAAGAAGGGTTGGCTGAGTTAGACCACGTGAGGATATTTGAAGCAGAAGTTTGCTGTAACAAATGTTTTTTTTTTTCTTCTTTTTTAAATTTGTTAATCAGGGTATGGCACTGATAATTTATTCAAAGAAGGATCCAAATCTACTTTTACCATGTTTATTACAAGTCTACAAAGTACCAACTATATTTACCTGTATTAATATAACTCTTATTTTCTGTCTTATTTGGTTATTTTATTTATATATTTACATTTGTTTTATTGCGGTAGAGCACTGGTCCTACTGGACCTTATTCAACCAAAAGACTGATGTTGCATTAATTGTCTTTGCAAGAATTGTACAAGAATGAATAAAGTATTAACATACATAGAAAATACATAATATTTACATAGGTAGGCATAAAAACAAATGTTTGATTGTGTCTTCCTAATAGATAATTCTCAGATTAACTCATAGAAGACTCCAGTAGATTAAAGTATGTAATAAAATAAGAATAAAACTGTTGAAAATAGCATGTTATGCCACACAACAGGATTTGTTCCCCTCAAGTTGTGCCTGCTTAAATTTGCAGGTGAGTGGATTATCCTACCTGCCCACCACCATTACAAAAAAATACTCTTATATCTTCAGTGTGATCCATTCTGTTTAAAGCAGAGAACAACCACCACCAATCAGATAAGTCTTAAATTATATTACTAAGAACTGTAAGAGTGTACCTGTTTGGAGGAACTTTGCTTGAATATAAACGGAATATGTATAAACAGAAAGGTAGACCAGTATTTTAAAGTAATTCTTAGTCTGTACAAGATAATTTTAAAAGTTCATAACTTAGTCTTATGTTTGAATCTTTCAGTCTCTACTCCACTGGCTCACTACTACTCTTAGTATTACTTAACCCAATAAATGGTGTCACAGAAGGAAAAATGCAGGTGAAAAGGAAAAAACTGGCTGAGGAGTATTATATAAACATAATGATTAGGAACATAACTGAAGAACACACGCTGTTTATTTAAAAAAATCTTGATAAAGCAGCAACTAAGCTTAATGGTAGGTTTTTGAGTGAATAAATGAAACACTCACTTAGAATAATGAAATATTTTTTAAAAGTGTAATATTCATGTTGTGTGCAGTATGGGATAACCTATTTCTGATTCTTAGTGACTTGACTAGCATCACTGGTATTTTATTATTTTAAAGACTTTTATTATTATTATGTTTTTTATATATATATATATATATATATATATATATATATATATATATATATATATATATATATATATATATATATATATATATATATATATATATATATATATATATATAATTTTATTTTATTCTTTCTATAGGATAGCATTGTTTTCCTTACCATGTCAGACAAAGCTAAGTTGGGTTTTAAACAGTGTGACAAGTGTGGACGTAAGATGCCTAACTCAGATACACATTTCCATTGTGTCTACTGTTTGGGTGTGGATCATATTAAAGCTGATTGTGACATTTGTGCTAGTTTTAGTAATCGGACACTAGAAGAACATAAGAATAAACTTATTTTAAAAGGGTTACTCAAGACACTCTTCTCGGAGACTATATCTGGGTCGGAGGTCTCACCCCCTCCTAAGACCAATAAATATAAGGAAAAACGGAGTCACTCGGTTCCTGCATCCCTGTGTGTTATGGAACTGAGTTGGCTTTATGCTTCGCCAGCGCCTTCGGCACAGACCTCCTCGGCACCAGGATCTGTGTCCTCTCCCTCGGTGTCGACTATAGTATTCATTCCTATTTCGGTTTCGGACCATGGACAGACCTATGCATCAGCGACCTTCTCCATTCAGTCGCTGAATTATCTGGCACACTTTACTCGACTTCAGAGAGACCTAATTTCTGAAATGTCTTCCTCTTTGGTGGGGGTACTGCCTAATGAGGTACGTGACACTGTAGCCTCACAGCTAGCTACCCTTGAATCCATCTCAAACTCCTCGATGCATTTGATATCTCACACCACCGAAGGGGCAGCTCGAGCTGCCACATCTGGTGTTGTCATGAGACGTAATGCTTGGATGCGATTGTGTGACTTTGCAGACCCCTTTAAATCTTCCTTCGTCAATGCACCTGTCGAAGAATATGCACTTTTGGGACCCAAGGTATGAGACAAACTTGCATGTAGTGAGAAAGACGGAAAGACCTTGTCTGCTGTGGGCATATGCATTTTCAACCCCCAAAGGTCCTACTCCAGGAACCAGAAGGGAGGAAAAATATGGTTCAAGAAATCCCAAGGATCCTTTTGTGACACTCATGGTGAACAATCCCCCTGGGGCAGAGGGGGCAACTCATATGGAAGATGCCCCTTTTGGGGTAAAGGGGGTCCGTGTAACCAGGGAGTCAGAGATTCTTTCTCCGGCAGACCCTACCAGTGCTCCTGAGCAGCGGCCCAATTGCTTTCCTCTGGAAGCAGTCGGGGGTTAATTTTTCTCTGCATCTATCAGCCTGGCATCTTATTACTACTGATGTTTGGGTGCAGAGAATAATAACCAGAGGCTACCAAATGTCATTCAACTTAACTCCCAGACCCATCAAACGAATCCCAGATGTACCACCTAATCAGAGGGAATTAGCAACCTTAGAAATAAAAAAACTGCTAAGAAAAAGAGTCATCCAACCAGTCCCACCAGAATAGACAGGATCCGGGTTTTACTCGAGGATCTTTTTAGTGCCAAAAAAGACAGGGGACTGGAGACCAATCCTGGATATCAGCCTAGTGAACAAATTTATCAAACCTCAAAAATTCCTGATGGTCACAGTACAGTCCATTCTTCCCTTCCTAGGGAGGGACAACTGGATGTGCTCTATAGACCTACAGGATACGTACTACCACATAAAGAAGGATCACCTCTCCCAGAGGTTTCTCCGCTTCCGGCTGGGAGCCAATCACTACCAGTTCAGGGCACTGCCATTCGGTCTCTCGACGCCCCCTGAGTGTTCAGCAAATGTATGGCAGTTGTGGTAGCCCATCTTTGACTACAAGGATTCCAGGTGTTTCCCTATCTAGACGATTGGCTCCTTACCGCCCCGACCAGGAATCTCCTAATCTGCAGCCTCTCTTACACTCAAGGTCTTGCTCCCCACTTGGGGATTACAGTCAACAAAGACAAATCTCAGATGTCCCCAATGAAGACACTGGAATTTATTGGAGCAGTCTTCGACACAACATCCTGTCAAGCTTCTTTCCCCCCTCACAGGCTTTTGAAAATAAGACACCAAATTCAAGACCTTCATCCTCACACATTTGTACCAGCACGTCTTGTACTGCAACTCTTGGGCTCCATGGCAGCTGCATTACTTTAGTACCACTGGCGAGACTGCACATGAGAATCCTGCAGTGTCTCCTTTCTGCACAATGGTAATTTTTAACCCACCCACTCAACCACGTGATATGCTTTACAAACCGTTGCAAGGAAGAAATGCTATGGTGGATGGAGCCGCAAAAGAATCTTTGGTGTCGACTGTTTTGTCTTCCCGAACCTACGGCCACGGTGACCACGGACGCTTCACTGTTAGGGTGGGGGGGGGGCATTTTCAGGGAAGGACTATCCAAGGCACCTGGACCCCCATTGAGGCCAACTTGCACGTAAATGTCCTGGAACTGAGGGCAGTTCTCTTAGCGTTGCAAGCGTTCCATGCATCCCTACCCTCGGGGACCACTGCAATTCAGTCAGACATGTCAGTCATCTGGTATATCAACAAACAAGGCAGAACCAGATCTTACCCCCTGTGTCGGGAAGCCATGAGGATTTAGCACTGGGCAATAGCTTCCAGTCGCTTTCTTAAAGCAACGCACATTCCCAGGAGTTCCAACCTTATTGCAGACAATCTGAGCAGAAACATCCTGATGCCTCACGAGTGGTCCCTCAACCCTGTAATAGCAGATCAGATCTTCCAACTTTGGGGCAAGCGTTGCTATGACCTGTTCGCTTCTCCCCTTAACTACAAATGCAGGAGCTATTTTGCCTTGATCCCCCTCAGGGGGAACCACCGAGGGATGCTGTAATGCACGATTGGCCTCCCGGTCTTCTGTATGCCTTTCCCCCATTTCCCCTCATTCCATAATTTCTCCAGAAAGCTACAGGTTGAAAAGCAAAGTGATCCTCATTGCTCCCTACTGGCCATGTCAAGTCTGGTTCCTGTTTCTATGGCCTCATCTGATTCACAGCCAGTAGATCCTGGATCATTCCCAGGACCTATTATCTCATCCTCAGGGATTGATTCATCCGAACCTGCACAGTCTCTAGCTCACAGCTTGGTTCCTGCACTTCCAGTGATTGCCAGGCTGTCTGATATCCCATCTCCTGTTCATGAAATTCTTCTGGCCTCACACAAACCTTCCACTAGAAAGGTTTATTCTAGTAAATGGACTAGGTTCTCTATTTGGGCCAAAGACCAGAACTTAGACCCTTTCTCTATGCCTATTCAGAATATTCCACAATACCTGACTACTCTTCTACATGCAGGAGCCTCAGCTTCAACGATTACTGTACATTTAGCAGTTATCGCCAATTTTCATAATGGTCTTAATAATTCTTCAGTTTTGTCACACCGCCTATGCAAGACCTTTTTGAAGGGAGTATTACATGTTAAACCTCCGGTCAAGCCTCCCTTAGAACCCTGGGACTTGACTCTGGTGCTTCAGTCTCTCACAGGCTCTCCATTTGAGCCCTTTGATTCATGTGATTTGAAATTTTTGCCATGGAAAACCATACTTCTAGTAGCACTCACCTCAGCGAGAAGAGTATCTGAGCTGCAGGCCTTGAGTGTCGAGTCCTTACTTGATCTTCCACATGGATAGGGTGTCCCTTCATACTGACCCTTCTTTCTTGCCCAAGGTCATTTTTGGCTTTTCCATTAACCAATCTATTGACCTCCTGGTTTTCTTCCCAAGGCATTCTAATAGAAGGGAGTACATTTTGCACACCCTTGATGTGCAGCTTCGTTGTTTTATGGACAGGACTAAACCTTTCAGGAAAACAAACAAATTGTTTGTGGCCTTTGCAGGACCCAGATTGGGTAAACCTGTTTCCAAAGTGACTTTATCCTCTTGGCTTAGAAACGTCATTACCTTTATCTTCCAACAGAATAAGCTACCCTTACCTTCCAGAATAAAGGCTCATTCTACCAGATCTATGGCTACTTATGTAGCGTTTCATTCCAGAGCCTCTATGGATGATATATAAGCAGCAGCCACTTGGGCAAGACCTCATACCTTTATATCTCATTACAAATTGGATTTGGCCTCCAGGGGACGAGCATCTTTTGGTTCTATGGTGCTCAGGAATATCCTTCCTTAGGGCCACCCAGGACCCAAGTAGCGGTCCTATCTGTAATGTATGAACAAAAGATTTACAACATCAGATAAAGAAGTTATATCTTACCATAACGTTCCATCTGTGTCGTAGATCTTTTGTTCATTCATTACTTCCCACCCTCCTTCCCCCTGCCTGGATTCCTGGTGGACTTTAAGACCTCCTGGTAGGGTATTTGCTCAGACAGAGCCTCCTACCTTTTTCCTATTACTACATCTTCTATCTAGGGTGGGCAAACTCGATCTGGAGTATCTAGGAGGGGGGCATTGTGGGTAGGTTCTTAGCTGAGATTTTTTGGCTTGCGCGAGCTGGAAAATGGCCGTATCGGTTCCAAGGACAGAACCGAGGTCCTATCTTTAATGAATGAACAAAAGATCTACAACACAGATGGAACGTTATGGTAAGACATAACTTCTTTTTTCAAATCACATCTGAAAATAACACAGATATTGAGGAAGTCTCCAGTACTAAATTACTAGGAGTTATAACAATTAACACCAAGACATTCAAACTCCACGTCTAACAAGCAAAAAAGAAAAGGGAAAAAAATACATCATAAGTTAGGCCTACTGTATAGAGCCAAACAATTGAGTGAAAGCAGCCGGACAATATTAGTATCTACCTACCTCCTGCCTATACTTCAGCATGCCTTTTCCATTTTCACCAGCCCCTAGTCCACCCTGACAACAAAACTAGAGCAATATTATAATAAAACAGCCAAATTTGCTTACAACAAGCCATACTCCATATATCACTGTATTGTTCTCAGGCACCTAAATTGGCTTGAGATACCTCACCTCCTGACCTATTCCCAACTTCAGTTAGCAAACAAATTAGTCTTTCACCTTGAAAAATGCCCTGCCCTAAGTGGTATCCTATGATTCCACTCCACCATTAGAGCTCTCCACTCTACTGACAAACATCTCTCAGTTCATAAAGCTCACAACAAAACAGAAAATAGGTTCATAGGTAGGTACTAGGCTATCTGCCCGAAGGCATTTATAAGCCTAGCCAGAATGTATTGGCTTTTGCCACTTCCTTAGATTAGTTCCCTGTGCCTCTGTCCAGCAGCACCACTGAAGTGATCATGCTCTTTACTCCAATTGCATCTCATAATCCTGAAAGTCAATTCCCCATCAATCAAGCTCCCAACACATATATATTCATAGATTCATAGCAGGTTACTAGGCTAACGGCCTTAGAGCCCTTACAAGCCTAGCCATATTTCTCCTGTGTTGCTCCAACTGTCGGTAGTTAGGTGAGTGAAATTCAGAGGTAAGGGTCTATTGTAGTCAATACTAACTTTCTCTGTCCAGGAGGGACATGTGCGCCATGCCGGGAGTGAATTTGCAGTTACCCATTCATTGATCTAGGTTGTATTTGAAGAGAGTCAAGAAGGCGCTCTGTTTAACATGAGCTGGAAGCTCGCTCCAGAGAAGTGGCAGTCTCTGGGAGATGTATATGTCTCTCCAGCATGACCTGTTCATGTCAGGTTAAAATCCCTGAAAAAAGTGACCCTCATGCAGTTTGATTTACGAATGTGTAGCATTTTCATCAGGGCTTGGTCTGAGACTGCAGACTTGTTTTGTGTACCCTATAATTTCTTAGTGAAAAACCTCTGTGGTCTCTCCAACTGTTGCAGACGGCTGGTGAGGTACATGCAAAAGGGAGCATTGTACTAATTATTGGTCTAATGAAGGCCAAGTATATTGGAATTATAACATCCTTAAATCTGGATGCGATGCCTTTACTTATAAGATGTGCCCTAGGGCCAATAGCCTAGTACCTACCTATGAACCTGTTGGTCAAACTTCAGATTGCTATCAACCTGAGTACCCAGATCATGTACCACTAGGTCTATGCTTGGGCTGGGGCTCTCTATAATGTACTTAGCAGGATATCAGCTTTCCCAAAGGGAATAATGCAATTTTTTTTTTTTTTGTATTTAGCATTTATATCTTAAAACATAAATCTAAACTGTTCCTGCTTGACTCTCGGCTATGCCAGTGTTATTCCCCAGGCTAAATAATCCCAAAACTACCTCTTCTGTGCGCACATACTTATCAATGACCATCTCTTCCTCTTATTTTTTCTGTCTTGTACTCTTCTCATGACAAAATACATATAATTGTATCTTACATAATGTACTTTTTCAAAACATTCCTAATTTTGCTTCATATGCTTGCCTTGACCTTAGTGAAAAGTTTGATTTTCTGGTAAATAACAGTCGGTCAATAACACAATACAGCAACGTTTTGTACTTCTAGCACCTTGATGAAAAACATGTTCTACTAACTTTTAAATGGTGCTTGATTCTGGACCTTCCCCTCCCCATTATTTTGGTTTTGTCCAGAATTCGTGAGCAAAGAAGTTGAGAGATTTGCTTGGAGTTTTCTTTCATATTTGTTAACATGTACAAAGCTAAAAAGTACTTTTTAATACTGGTCTTCCTTAGTTAACGGGAAAAAATCAGTATTTGCATTAACATGAATTTTGTGAAGAAAGGTTCGAACTCTTGGTGCCTCGGAATTTTGCAGTTGCAGTGATGTTCATTGAGTTGCCAGAACATTAATGCGACTGTTACGAGAACTCTGAAGAGGGGGGTGGGGGTATTTATTATTTTTTCCACGGGTCTCCCGCAGTTGGACCCCGTCAACAAAGAATACGTTTTCCTCGGGTCTCCCGCAGTTGGACCCCGTCAACAAAAAATACTTAAATAGATCAGCCAATAAACTGGCTAATAAACGTACTGTAACGTTCATCAGTAAAGAAAAAAAATGCATTGAAAAACTTAAAATGGTTGATAGAGTAAGTGTGCATTGGGGAAGGGACTTAAACTCCTTGCCCTAAGAATGTGCAGACTAGGAATCAAAGGCCTGAGGCTTAAGAAGAGCAAGTACCAAGGGCGCCCTACCCCACCTCCGCTGCCTAGGGCTACCAAGCTTAAACAATCGTATACAGTAATTAATTTAATGGTACAATCTACTATCCATAAATCACAGCAAAATCAATCTAATTTGGATTTTTATAACAGTCTTCTAGTAGTAGCTAAACTAAGACTTTTATATTATAATTGATCGAGTTCATATTCGTGATAATGGTTTCTGAAAATGCATTTTAGTTACAGTACATCTTTTCGTTGTTTTCACTCCAGTTTGTACTGAGAGCTGCGAGCCTACGACATAAAATGCGTTCTGTTTTGCAAATAGTACTACCGCTTTCTCGCGCCCCTACTTCAGAAATACAGTTTACTTGCCCATCCCCCACCCATCTGTGTCATTATTACACAGGACAACCCCGCTCGTGATCAGCCTTTTCCCGCTGCCCTCCACTTGGGGGGAGGGGGTGAAAACGGCAACTGCAATCGCGCTGAAAACCACTGATAGAGGCGCGCAGCCAAGACGAGTTTGTGTCTCTTCGGAGAGAAAAATAAAATGTAACGACTCGTTTACTAATAATTAAACAAGAAGCAACCGAACCACTATCTCCTCCCGAAACCCACGCTATAGTAAGATCAAAATAAAATCGTGGTTTTCAAATGGTGCCAGATTTCCCGGGCGTACTATACTAGAGCCAGGATCCTAGTTTTAGGACACGTAAAACAAACTAATTTCTCTTGTAACAAATAAGTATAATTAACTGTTGTCCGTTGTGTTCATCGGCCGTCCTGTATTATCAGGAAATGTTTCTTATCTGGTCTGAAATATTCGTTAAGTGTTGATATATGATGCAAGATTAAAAACATTATCCTAACCGAAGTTACAAACGTGCAGTATGACAATACAGCAGCGCGCGTAACGTTCCTCTGGCGGTGTATGAGTCATTTTTGGATCTGTTTCACATGTTGCTTTTTTTCGTATTTTCAGGCAGGTGTTTGTCGTTTAGAAAGTAAGGGACTGACCCCAATGCTCCACTCAGTTACTGTTCATAATTCTGTGTTAACGACTTTGCCAACAAACCGTAGAAATTATATGTGAAACGAAGAAATGAGCATTAAATAGTTTACGGACCTGTCATCCACTTAACACTTAGGGTATATACATATATATATTTTTTCAGCAAAGCCCAACCGATTTAAGAAAATGAGCCCATGCCCTCTCTGGCTGTACACCTAAATTGAACTACTGAAAGGTGTTGGTTGGGCTTTCCTGAAGAAAAAAAAATATATATATATATCCGACACCTTTCAGTAGTTAAAATTAGGTGTACAGCCAGAGAGGGCATGCGCTCATTTTCTTACATTATCAGGAATCATTAAGAAAACAAACCAGGATTGTGTGCAGTAAATAGGACAGGCTGTAACTTTGTTACAGTTTTGCTACAACTATCTATCGATCTATTCGCGCTTATCTGGAAGTCACAACTCAACCTCTTATGCCAAGAATCAATGAGAAAGTGAAAAATCACTCCAAAACAAAAGACTCAAATTTATGGATTTTTAATATATTACTACTGATTTAAAAAACTGACAGGCTAAGGGAATACACGGAACTGTCCAGAATTTCGATTAATGTCCAAATTTGTGCCTCTAATATTTTTTGATTGTTTCTCATAAAATACGTGTGCTTTTTTTCTTGCAAATGATAGAGGACTGCAGTCTCCAAATAGTGCCAAACATTTGTATTTCAGAATATGCATCAAAACCTGTTGTTGTAGCATCTTATATTAAGTTTATAAGAGCAGCAGTATGTCCCTGATTATGGCTCCTCCCCCCCATTATTTTTAACTTAGTTTAGAGTTTTGAAAGAAGTTGAGAGGTATGGAAAGAACCTGAATTAGTATGTGTTTTCTGAAAAAGGGGTTTGTAAATGTAATTAGTTTCAGTAATTATTAAGTATAATCCACAGTTTCCTCAGAAAGTCACTGATTTTAGGAAGGAACTAGCAGAACTCTGTACCCATATCATGGACTTCCATGAAAATCAGGTGCAGTTGAAAAGTATGCCTAAGGTCTGTTGCTTGTCTCATGCATTCAAAAGAGATGATGAAGCAGTGTATAGGTTCAAGTTATTTTTTGAATAAACATTGTCAGGAACTGTAACTGGAACATACACTCATAGTCATAGGAGTTTACTAGGCTATCAATCCAGAGGTTATTTCAAGCCTAGCCATTTCATCCCAATGTAGTACCAATGATACCCTAGTCAATACCCAGGAGTGAATTTAATAATGACTGCCCTTGTCCAGGAGGGTTGTGGGCACTATGCCGGTAAGAAATTATGGTATCCCAATCCACTCGTCCAGGCTTCTTTTGAACAGTGTCATAGAGGTGCTCTGCTTCACATGAATTGGCAGCCTATTCCAAAGACACGGCAGTCGCTGGGAGGCAAATCAGTGTGATCATGGCAGTATCCCTATTATGAGCCATTTACAAGTAATACTAGAAAACCTCATGCATACCCTGTATGACTCTGACCTCTTCCAGCTGATTCTCTGTGGCAGTGCTATGAGCCCTCTAACAACGTCACAGCACATCTGGGCAGCCAAAGCTTTATGTTTCCTGGGGTATCACTAGCAAATTACTGCATTTGGCTCCCCACTGTAAAACTATCACTGTGGACAGTGTTACCTCTGAATGTCTGTCATCATCCTCAAAGTGTTTGTCTGGGTTTGGAGATACTGGTGTAAAAGTACGTGTGTTCCTTTTGCACAAGTGCGAGTGTGATGTCAGTATGTGCTTCAGTTTGTCACTTCCTACAGAGTTACTAACATATTGTGAGGCGTGAAATCCTGCCATTAAACTTGAAGACTGTGTGCCACTTTCTTCAAGCTGCCTTATAAATATAGCTATGTTTAGGCTAACTGATTCACACATTACTCGCCTGTGCACCTCCATTCAAGCCTGCACTCACTCTGGCTGACTGTACAAAATGTCACTGTTCTCGCACGTGATCAGTGCTTATATGCAAGTACTATCTAGCTATAGTGGCTCAGTAGAACATTGCGCATAATGATCTACATCCTCCCTCTTTGATTTGTTTGATATGAAATAGGAGAACAAGACAATGTACATGCTAAATAACATTTCGGTATTAATGACAAATCAAACTCAAGTCCAAGTCGCTGTGTATTTTGGATTGGGTTTGGAAATTCTACCCAATGTGATTATATAAAAGCTTTGACCGGGTTTAGTAACAGGGACAGTCTCTCGGGAATTCTTCTCAATAGGAAGTTCAGGGATAACATCAGGATTATTTGAGGAAAATACACTTGGAACAACTGTAAGGTTGCTCTGAGAAATAGAGTCTTTGGCACAGGCAGTCTGCTGTGTCAATGATTCAGAAACTGGAAGTAACATGTCATCAATTTCTTCTAAATTCCATTCCCTCTGATTGAACAATATAGGATCTCGGTTCCTCACAAACATTTTTGATAATACCTACTCAGTCATAGCTTTTGGTTGTTTGCATCCTTATGATTTCTCCTTATCTTAGTGGTCTAAGAGGTTTGCTAGATTTGCCATAGTACATCTTTTGTGACTGGCATTTCTTCAAGAGTTGGGTTTTGATCACTTTGTTCTTTGCATTTGAAATCAGTAGTTGTTTACTGATTGGTAAGGTTCTCATCTGTGGGCATTAATCTCTGAGCAGGTGAACCAAGTAAGTTATCTCAGGGAATTTTTCTGAGATTTGAGTAGGTTAAGGAAAACATTGGTACCATCTTTCTTACATTTCTCTAACAAACATTTCGCACTTTGGACTGCTCGGTCATCTAATCCATTGGACTGTGGATACTCAGGACTACTGGTAACATGGACAAAGTCCCAAGCCTCAGCAAATTTCCCTGCTAACTTTTAAACTGCATACCATTGTCAGATACAACTTTGTGTGGACTACCATGCACAGAAACATGTCTCTTCAACTTAGTAATGACAGTGCTGGATGTTAGATCAGGAAGAAGGTCAATTTCAAACCAATTCCAGTAAGAATCTACTAACACTAAGTAATATTGATCATTCCATTCAAAAATATCAGTAGCAAATGTCGACCACGGTAGTTCAGGAATCTGATTTAGCTAAAGTGGCTCTTTTTGTTGGTCCTATTGCAAAAAGAATATGCTAAAGTTTCCTTCTTTATATCTTTTGACATAGAAGCCCAAAATACTATGCCTCTTGCCCTTCTTTTGGTAGGATCGGTACCCAGGTGTCCACAGTGTAAAATCTGAATATATTCCTGTTGTAACATTGAAGGAATAACTACTTTAGGGCCTTTCATCATGATTCCATCTTCCATCATGACCTCGTCTTGGCAAGGAAAATATTTCTGTATGTCAACTGATTTGTTGCATTGCCCATCCTTGACTAATAACATGTGTCAGCTTCTGAAGAACTGGGTCTAAAGCTGTGTGTTGTTTAAGTTGATTAAGACATGAGGAGGAAGATGTTTTGACTGCCATTACTTTCAAGTCTGATTCCTCATTGTCATGCTGTTCTGTTGTTTGTCAGGGTGCTCTTGCAAAGCATCTGCAAGATATAAATATTTGCCTTTTGTGCAGACAGTATTTAAATTGTACTTTTGCAATTTTAACATCATGCATTGCAGATGTGCCGGGGCTGAATGTATTGACTTTTTCAGAATTGTCACTAGAGGTTGGTGATCAGTCTCTGTTTGAACAGGTTTGCCATAAATATAATCATGGAACTTCAAAAATGCGAACACTACTGGCAAAAGCTCTTTCTCAATTTGCGCATACTGCATCTCAATTTGGATAAAGCTCTGGATGCATAGGCTACTGGTATGCTTTAATGAAGACATGCTGCACCAAGACCATACTTTGAAGCACTGCATGAAAGAGTTGCAGGTTTGCAAACATCATAATATCAGTTCTCTGTTTCAGAACTTAAGATGCTCTTTGGTGGTTTTCTAATCAGGACCAGTTTACATTTTTTGCATGTCAAGTCACATAACGGTGTTGAAAGCTCACTCAGGTCTGGGATGAACTTTCCTAAATAGTTGGTCATACCAAGAAAACATTGCAAAGATGTGATATTGTCTGGAACTGGCATCTCAGAATTGCAAATTACTTAGATGGATCTGGTTGTAAAAGAAACACTGGAGCTCCAGACACCACGGCTTAAAACTTTAATAAACTTCAGTAGAAAAGGTAAGCGCTCTCAGGGAAAACAAACCCGCTTCTTCAGACCATATGAAAGTTACACAAACCACTACACTGGCATATATATATATATATATATATATATATATATATATATATATATATATATATATATATATACATTTCAAAAAGACACTCTCCAATGAAAACAATCTTCCAATCTAAAAACACTTCCCACTGGAGCAAGGAACTGGCCAGTAAAGATGTGCTGTATCAACACATCCCTTTTAAAACATGAATATTAAAACAGTAATGTGGACAACGTATCAGAGCCAGTAGTATCTTTAAAAAGGTACACACCTCTCTGACATTTAAATATTAATGTTTAAGGGGCCGAGACTTAAGAACTGGCTTCAAAGACACATGTTCATTCAGCCCTGGAAATACATTTCCTTTCAAAAGAAGTATCCATTTCATTTCTTTCTTTTCAGTGATATTCTTAAAGTTAAAAGTTAAGTTAAAATTGATGAAGGTAAATGATTCAACGCAGATTTATAGAAAACCATGCTTTGGCCTTTATCTGACTACCTGACTTTGTTTAGATTTGGTTGTAAGCCAGAACTAGTAAACAAATGACCCACATAAGTAACTTCTCTCAGCTTGAATTTTCATTTCTGTGGATTCAGTTTAAGATTGACTTCACTTGCATGGTCTAGAATTTTCTTAAGGTTTCTATCATGTTTGTCTTCACCATTGCCCCATACAATGATGTTGAATACTATGATAGCACTTGGATAGCCTGAAAAAAAATTGCTGCATCACATGCTGAAAGACTTCACTGGTAGAATTTATCCAAAATGGCATTTTCAAAAATATGTGCCTTCCAAATGACGTGCTGAAAGTAGTTAAGAATTAAGATTTGTAATCCAGCGAAATTTGCCAAAATGAACTTTTTGCATTTAAGACTGAAAAAATAGTGGCATTTGGTATCAGAGGTGCTATTTCTTCTACTGTGCACATCAGATAATTAGGATGTTTCAGCACTTTGTTTAAATCTCTCGGATCAATACATATTCGATTATCTTCTGAGCTTTTTTATGTGCTACGACCATGACGGGTAGCGATTCATTTGGTTCCTTTATTGGAGTACTCACACCTGAATTCACCATTTTGTCTAGTGCTGTTTTTACTTTACTCTGCATTGCTACTGGAATCTTCCTTGCTTTTTGGACAAATGGGCTTACTTCATGGTTTAAACTCATGGAATATGTAACTAGTAGCTTGCCAAGCTCGTCTTTGAAAATAGCATAATCACAAAAATATTCTGTGTAAAACTATCGCAGTTGCTCAGACTTGTATGGTGAGCTTCTTTTTTGAGTGAAATCAGTCCCATTCTCAAACTATCTCTGAGGCCTAACAATGACTGCACGTGTCTTTTGACTAAGTAAACTGCAAGTCGTAGTTGCTCCCAGTACAATGGCATGTGAGAACTACTGCACCATCAGTTTGAATCTCTTCACCACCATAAGCAACAACTTTTGCACACTTTACTGAGTCAAGTTTCTCACCAGCTTTCACTTTGGCAAACATTTGTGCTCATATAACATTGCACTTGGATCCAGTATCTACTTTAAGTTCCACAGGTTTTCCATTAATCTGAACAGTACAAAATATTTCACTTTTTGTTGCCAGACTACCAGTTGGCTGATAGTTCACTGTATTAATAATTTCATCAATTACAGATGCACCATCAACATAGAAAGGTTGCTAGCAGCTTTCTAACTGATCTATTTGCTTCTTTAGATGCTATCTTTTATTAAAAGATTGTGCCACTTTAGATTTACAAAGCCTTTTAAAATGATTTGTGGCATTGCTGACCAAAAACTAAGCACTTTTCTCGTTTAGGTTCATGGGTGCCTCCACAATTATGAAAGTTAACAATAAGGTTATGTGTTGTGGCCCCATTCTGTTTATGGATGAAATTGGGTACTGCCACATTCTTCAGCTTATATCTCTTGTTCATCTTAGCTTTGTGTCTCACGCTGGCAACATTCTCACTAGCAGACACTGTACAAGAGACAGTATGCATACGTTTGTCATTCATAAGCATATTTGTGTGCTTTTCTGTAAGCTCGTATATTTGACAAATCTCTATGGCTTTGCTCAACATTAAATCACTATCCCAAAGCAAAATCTTTCTCACTGCATCATTATTAACTCCACACACAACTCTGTCTTTTATCAACTCATCTCGCAAATCACTGAATCTGCACATTTTTGCTTTATTTCTCAAGTCAGTAATGTATGCTGCTATAGTTTCACCTGCCTTTTAATTTCTTGTGTAAAATATGTGCCTTTCCACTGTAATTAATTTCTTGTGTAAAATATGTGCCTTTCCACTGTAATATTCATTCTAGGGTTACACATTTCTCTAAATTTACACTTTAAGCATTCAGGGTCTTCCTGCATTTCAGCCTGTATCACAATATGGCAGTTCTCCCCCTCCTCTGCATACACAGCAGGTGCATACACAGATGAGCGTTCCCTCTCAATGGCTTCCGAGCCTGATAAATTAAGAAGTATGAATGGCTTTGTACATGTATCGTTATCAGAAAAAGCAGCGTCTGTGAAAATATCATATTCTTGTTCAAACACTCTCCACGTCTCAACATTATTATTATCAAACACTAGTGGTTCAGGTCTGTGAAATCCTTCTGCCATATCAACAAAATATGTTTAAACATAAGTATAGACCAGGTACTTGTAAGTATGCACAACTGCACACCAATCTCTTTTAAAAAGCTTCACTTTAACACTGCAAACACTGCGAACATTCCTGAAAATTCAAACACTTTGAACAGCTTTAGTTAAGGCGAAAAAGTAGTACATTGCGAAAAAATGCCATTGTTTTAGCCCTTTCGTGCATCTTAAATATTTCACAAGTTATTTTAAATACTTTCATATTTATTTCAAATACTTTTATCGGTATGTCGCAATTTTGAACATTTCGCTTATCTCAGTAATTATTTCTAATGCTTTACCCCTTCTTCGGCAACTGAAAAAAATCATTTAAATGAATTTAAGTACCTTTGAATAACCGCTGAGTTGTTTGTGAGTTCACTCCAGTATATTCCTCCACTTCTAAGTGTGTGCCTCATTGCTTGTGTGTTGCTTCATCTTCGGATCCCATTCTGGCACCATGTCATTTTAGACATGCCGCTTCTGGCACCATGTCGCTTGTCTCTTGCATTCAAAAGAGACGGTGAAGTGGTGTATGGGTTCAAGATATTTACTGTACATAAACATTTTCAGGAACTGTAACAAGAACATATATTTAAGCTAACTGATTCACACATTACTTCAAACACACTCTCATGTTCATCAACATTCAAGCCTGCACTCACTCTGGCTGACTGTACAAAATGACACTGTTCTCGCACGTGCTCAGTACTTATATGCATGTGCTATCTAGCTACAGTGGCTCAATAGTAACATTACAAATAATGGTCTACAAGGTCCATCTTGGAAAAATCTATTTCTGTTGTTTTTTATTTTGTTTGCTGTTACAAATGTGTTTTTGTTTTGCTATGTCAGTTTAAATCACAATGAAAAAGTTTAATTGAATGTAATTAATGGGGTCCCTTCTGTATAAAAAGTGGCTGTTTCTATGGTATTGTATCCTTTGAAGGCAAAAGGCCAAGGTACCAGTGGTTGTATAAAGTAAAGCTTTTGAATTAACATATTCTGCTTCTGTATTTTGTTTGTTGTTACAAATGTGTTTTTTTTTTTTTTGAAAAATCTATTTATACTGAAGGTTTGGGGGAGAAAGAAATCTAGGTATAAAGTATTACTGAGATAAGTTTACAATATAAAATAATTTGCACAAACATAGTTCATAGGTTCATAGGTTCATACTAGGCTATCTGCCCAAGGGCATTTATAAGCCTAGCCCATAGTTATGTGGCTTTCGCCACCCCTTTAGTTTGAATAAAAACTATGCCTATCATTTTTCTGTGCCTCTGTCAAGCAGTGACACTGAAGTAATCCCTGGGGTATATCTGCGATCTCCCATCCATTGGTCAAGATTCCTCTTGAACAAGGCCAGCGAGGTGCTCTGCCTCACATGTACCGGGATTTTGTTCCACAGCATAGGGAGTCTCTGGGTGATGAATCTGTCCCTCCAGCACGTTCTATTTATAACCGTGTCAAGGTTTAAGTCTCCGCCCTTGTGGTTCTGAGGGATCTAGATTTTTGAGGTGAAGCATATTCATCAAATCTGGGTTTGACATGGCCTTATATGTCAGGCACAGGTCACCTCTGAGCAAGCGGTATGAGACTGAATAGAGCTGGAGTTCTTTCAGTCGGGCAGCATAAGACATATTTTTGAGACCCTTTATCCTTTTGGTGAGGAACTTTTGGGGCCTTTCAAGCTGCAGCAGGTGTCTGGTCAGATACATTCGAACGGGCATTGTACTCAATCATAGGTCTAATGAGTGATGAGTACAGGGGACGATGACCCTCCTTGATCTAGATGTGAATCCCTTCATGATCAGGTGGGCGATATAGAAGGTTTTCCTAACTACTTTAGCAACATGAGTGTCAAACGAAAGGCTACTGTCAACTTGGGTCCCCAGATCCCTGATGACTTTTCTGTGCTCAGTGGATTGCCACCTATATGGTAGCTAGGGGTAACCTTGTTTTTCCCAAAGGGTATGACTATGCATTTTTGGCGTTTAACTTCAGGCCATGGCTCTGGCACCAGTTATCCGCTTCTGTGAGGCCCTTCTGGAGGATATCTGTGTCAGATGTGTTTTCGACTATGGCCCAGTTTGCAGTCATCTGCAAACTTTGTCAGCCATAACCCTCCTGTGTTTGCTTGTACTTCAGAAAAGTAGATGCCGAACAAGAGTGGACCCAGGACTGAGCCCTGTGGGACACCACTTGTGACAGGCTTTGAGTCTGACATGGCTCCAGCAACTCTGACCCTGTGGGTTCTGTCACTTAGCCAGTTTGCAACCCATCTTGTGATGTATGGGTTTACATTCAAGCTGATGAGTTTTTCGATGATACCTGAGTGGGGTATTGTGTCGAAGGCCTTTGCCAGGTCGAGGTAGGCTGTATGGACTGCCTTTCCCTCATCAATGGCCTTGGTGACTGTCTCAAAAAGTCAACCAAGTTTAAGAGGCAGGATCTGCCTTTGACAAAGCCAAACTGGGTTGGATCCAAAGTCTGCAAGTTCCCTATGTCTTTATTTATGAGTTCCATTATGATCCTCTCCATGGCTTTGCAGATAAGGCTTGTCAAGCTAATGGGGCGGTAATTTCCAGGGTCTGTGGAGGCACCACCCTTATGAAGTGGGACCACAGTCGCCGTGCGCCACTCCTTGGGTATGTATCCTGAGGTGAGGCTAAGATTAAACAGCTGTCCTAACTGTGGGTTTAATTCCTCGTTGAGTTCATGAAGCACACAGCCGGGGACACCATCCGGTCCCATGGATGCTGTGCTTTTTGCCTTAGTGAGGGCAGTTCTCACCTGGGCGTTGGAGATGTTTGGGGGCTACAATCCTCTGGAATAGATATCTCTCCTTTGGGGAGAAGTTTGCACTGAACCTGTCAGCCAGTATGTTAGCAATGTGTGTAGGTTCAGTAATTTTCACATCATTTTGAACTAATTCTGAGCATATCTGGGAGTTTCCTCCTAGGTTTCTAACATAGCTAAAGAAGGCCTTATGATTGTCTTTAGAGTCCTTGGCGATTTTTCTCTCAAAATTTGCCTTGGATGATTTTATGAGAGCTCTTAGTTTTTTACTTTTAATGATCAAAGGTGTCTTACCTTTCAAGGATTTTGCTCTATCTTGTAGTAGCTTCCTCCTTTTGTTGTAGAGCTTGTTTATGGCTGGGGTCCACCAGACTGGATGCTTGCCTTTGGTACAGAGAGTCTTAGTTTTGTTTGGGATTGCCTGATCCATGCAGTCCTGTAGGTGCTGGTAGAAGGCATTTGTAAGTGATTCAGTGGTTTGAGTAATGTTTACCACTGGCTCAGGGGCCTTAAAGGAGACCACACTAGTTTTTAGAAATGTGAAATCGGCTTTTGAGAAGTTTTTCACTGTGGTCTTTTGTTTCAGGTGGGGCGGGATGAGGACCTCCAGCGAGATTAGTTTATGATCTGATCTCACCAGTGAGGGGTATACTTCGGTGTTGAACATTTTGATCCCATGTTCGTGATGATGAGATCAAGTATGTTTTCTCCTCTTGTGGGGATGGTGACTAGTTGTTCCATGGCATTTGAGTTTATGAACTCCAGGAATCTTTGGGTTAGAGTGTTCGGGCTTGAGTAGTGTTCCCAGTCTATATTAGGGTAGTTGAAGTCACCTAGTATGATGGTGTTTGGAGATACATTTATCCCTCCAATGTTTTCAGGAAGGCCATGTGAGGTTCCTGAGTTTGAGAGGGTGGCCTGTAACATGCTACAAATTGCAGAGCAGTCTTGCCTATGGTTAATTGCACCTGGATGGTCTCCGATGCATCGTGCGTTGCCACCAACCTTGAGGTGTGGGTGTCCTTTATGAATATGGACACCCCCCCTTCTTTCTTGGTGTTGTCCGGATTTTGGGGCCGGAACGCATGATATGAGGTGAAACCTGTTAGTGCTGGGGTGCTCTCAGGAGCCTTGAACCAGGTTTCTGTCACAGCACAGACATCAATGTTCTCCATATTGAGAAGGGCCTCGAGTGCGTGCATCTTGAGATTGAGACTTCTGGCATTGAGCAGCATTACCCTTAGTTTTTTTCCTTTTTGGTGTTCTAGGGTGGTAGGTTTAGAATTTGAGCCTTGCCTAAAACAGGCACCATGGGGTGGCAAGAGCCTTTGCCAATATCCGGAAGCCCAGGGTGACAGGTGCAAGCCGTCCCTTGAAGCAGCGTGGCTTGTCCAGCATGTCATCCCAGGCAGACAGACATTGGATCCCTTTGAATGACACCAGAATTTAAGCCAATTATTAAAGCTGATCATCTTATCACTGTATTGTGGCATCATTCTAGGTGAAGGTAGGATACTGCTCAAGGTCAGGGTCATACCTGCCTGGGCTACATAATCAGAGAGCTCCTCGATGTCCCTTTTCATGTAGTCCAAGGAGGTACGTCTCAGGTCGTTGACACCAGCGTGGACAATGACTGAGTCGTACTTGTACCTGCTGTTGAGAGACCTGACTGCTTGCGTTATGTGGCGGATTCTAGCGCCCGACAGGCAGCTTATAAAGGACACCCACACCTCAAGGTTGGTGGCAACGCACGATGCATCGGAGACCATCCAGGTGCAATTAACCATAGGCAAGACTGCTCTGCAATTTGTAGCATGTTACAGGCCACCCTCTCAAACTCAGGAACCTCACATGGCCTTCCTGAAAACATTGGAGGGGATAAATGTATCTCCAAACACTTCTCCTTGTAATACATATATAGAGAGAGGAATATACAGAGGGTATTATGACAGTGAAGAATACATACATTCAACTGGACAATTGTTAATGTTAGCACACATTTGGGTGCACAGTAGCAAGCAGTGACCCCAGTGTGACACAGGCCAAAATTCAACTACAGGGATGCCAGAAAACTGCCATTCATTTAAAGGGCAGTTTATTCAGAGGGGCTTTTTTCCTGAAGCAGGTATACTTCTCAAGTGTCTCTGGTTTTGCCTCAATTTTGTCATTGCTTGTAAGATTTGTTTTTCAGACTTTCTGATCAGTAATTTCACCCTTCTTAATATTCAGGAAGTGCATGTTTGTGTGAAACCTACTGTCCTTGAAGAAGTGATAGAATAAGAAGACAGTGTAATGTCAATTGGGGGAGCTGTCACCCCCCCTTCCATAGGGGTGCAAGGCACTTAAAATTATGTTAAAAGTAGTTGATTTTGCAAATACAGTGGGGAGGGGTGCAAGCTTTTCAGAGTGCTATACAGTGGTGCGTTCAGAAAGGAGTACGTGCTGCAAATTTCAAGTTTTAACTTATGTGAAGCCTGGAGGTTAGTAAGGATGGGAACATCATAAAGAAGAGTGGGGAGGATATAAGTAGTGGCAAGTGTAGTTTTAGTTGTGTCAGTGAGAAAGTTTTTTGCTCTGTAAAGCATCCATAGTTTTTGATGAGTTTTTCTTAGGTAATTTTGTATATGCAGGTCAAATGTAAGATTATCATCCACTATCACCCGTAATAGTTTGCTGTAAGAAGTGACTTCAACGGTTGTATTATCAAGAGAGAGAACTTTAAATTTTGTTTTGTTTTTTTCATGAGAGAAGGATTTGTGGGGAAAAAAGTAGTAGTTTGGCCTTTTTTGGGTTGAGCATGAGTTGTGAGTTATGAAACCATGTTTTAGTGGCTATTAAAGCTTCCTGAGTAATTCTTTGGAGGTCTACCTTGTTGTCATATGTGCAAATGAGAGTGGAATCATCTGTGTATTATATTAGGGTGGCCTATTCTGTGGAAGTATGGAGGGTGTTGGTGAAAATGTTAAAGAGGAGGGGACCAAGGATAGAGTCTTGTAGTACACTGGTGGTGACTGTGAGGTAAGTAGAGAGTGCAAAGTGCCATTTCACTGACTGATAACTATTGGACATGTAACTTTTGAACCACAGAAGGTTGGGCTGAGAGAGACCTAGTGAGAACATTTGAAGTAGAAGTTTGCTGTGACAAACTGTGCTGAAGACTTTAGACAAGCCATTGAAATAAGGAAGAGACTGGTTTTCCATTATCTATAGCTTTATTGACAGTATCTATATAGGTTACAAGGGCAGTGTTAGTACTATGGGAAGAACAGAAACCATGCTGTGTAGGGGATAGAGGTGAAAGCTTCCTGTGTGATGGTTTCTAAGGTGGAAAGATTTGTGGCTGAGAAAACTAAAGTTGAGTTGTCAGCATATTGTATGATGGTGGCCAGTTTTGATTCCTTGTGCATGCCATTAATGGAAATACTAAAAAATACTAGCCCAAGTATGGAGCCTTGAGGGACTCCTGTATTGATTAGAAGAAAGGTGGAGTGGGAGTCATTCCATTTTAAAGAATAAATATGATTGTTTAGGTAGCTGGTGAGACAGCTAGTTGAGGAGTTTCTGAGGCCTATTAAGATTTAGTTTTGGAGGAGTAGTTGATGTGAAATTATGTTGAAGGCTTTTGACAAGTCCAGGAAAAGGGTGGAGACAAAATTACCTAAGGTTTTACTTTGATTAATGGTAAGTAGGAAATCTAATAGGGCGGTGTCAGTGCTTTGATAGAGTCAAAGGCCATGTTGAGTAGGAGAAAATAAACTATTATGAAACAGAAAGGCTAGGAGTTGCTAATGTATGCATTTTCCAGTTCTTTGGGGAGAGGAGGAAGGATTGTTATAGTGCAATAATTTGACAGTCTGATGGATGTGCCATCTTTGTGTAATGCAATTATGAAGCCGGTTTTCCATTGAGTTGGGTTGTCATTTTGTGTAATGGATCTATTAATTAGGATGATTTGTCCTTAGGATGGGTTGCCAGCTGGCTCACACTATCAAAGTGGGTAACTCCATATCAACCAGGAGAGCTGTCACCAGTAGTGTGCCAGAAGGGTCAATGCTGGGCCCCCTACTGTTTGGTATATACTTCTCAAATGAACTTTCTGCACATCCGTACATTAAATGGGACTAGAGCTACCAATTTCAGGGGCCTAAATATGGCTGCGACTTAAATAGGATGTGCTGAAGGGACAGATTTGTTTCTCAGTGACTGCCACATCTTTGGAATAGGCTAGCAGTTCATGTGAAACAAAGCACCTCTATGACAATGTTCAAAAGGAACCTGGATAAATGGATGGGGCACCATAAAGTCTTACCTGGGATAGTGCCCACAACCCTCCTGGGCATGGGCAGTCATTACTAAATACAATCCTGGGTATTGACTTGCATGTCTAAGGTATTACATTGGGATGAAACGGCTAGGCTTGAAATGACCTACAGGTCAATAGCCTAGTAAACTGCTATGATCCTGTGATCCTGTAGGATAGATACAGGGTAACAAATGATGTCAGCAGCGTTACTGAGGTATTCAGGTGGCCAGTTGTCAGGAGCTAGTGCCATGGATTTCAGATTTTTTATATATTTTTGATGGTATTTATTTGGATGGTTGTCAGGTTGAGTTGGAGTGTGGAGCTATGGTTGGGGGTGTGTTAGATGGGGTAGATATAGTTTATTATTGTGTGAGTTAAGTAGAGTACTAGATATGAAGTGGTTGTTGAATCTGTGTGTAATGTCCCTGCTGGTTTCACATGGGGTAAGGATGCGGGGTGAGTTTTCTGCTTGGTTTTAGGAGGTTGTGTAAGTTTTGCCAAAATCTTTTTTTTTTCTTTTTTTGATGAGTGTCTGGTTTGTGGAGAAGTTCTTTTTATCATAAAGAACTTGTGCCTTTATGCAGTTTCTAAGGCACCAATATGTACCTGGGTAGGACTGGGTACTAGTTTTGTGGCATTATTTCCAGGAATTGTTTCAGTCTTTCAGGAGTTGTTTAGTTTGATGGGTTAGCCATGTGGCAGAATTTATTTTTACTTTTTTCTGTCTCAGTGGGGCTTGTTGGTTTAGTATAAGGAGGAGTTATTGAAGTGACAGTCTGCTTCATCAGATATTTAAGTGGATCCCATTCACATTGTTTAAGTGTGTCAATAAATATGAATTTATCAAAAATGGTTAAGTTTCTCACAAAGTTGAAGTATAGTGGTTTGGGGACTTGTGATATTCTCTGTTGATGTAGGTGGGCTGATGATCGCTGAGAGTGTCTGGGAGGGTGCTGGCTAGTTTAATTTTTTTCAGGATTGATTCAGAGTATGCAGTCTAGTATGGATATTTTTTTTGGATACTTTATCAAATCAGGTGGATTGCTGGATCATCTGAGTGAAATGATAGAGGTCAATATTATGAAGAGCAGGGATAGGACCAATCTATGTTAAGGTCACTGAGATGAAGAATGGTTATTTGGTTGAAAGTTTAATAATAAATAGCTAAGTATGTTTTTGGTGTCTTGGCATTTTTGAAGCAGGGAGGTGTGATGGCTACAATGATTATATGTTTCTGATTGTTTAGGTAGAGTTTAACTATTAGTATTTCTTCATCACTGTATTATGGAATAGTTGGGAGGTGGGTATGGATTTGTAAGGTGGCTTGAAAGATGATGGCCAGGCCCCCAGCCCATTTATCTATTCTATCTGTACTAATGATGGTGTAACCAGGAGGAATGATTTCTTCTTCTTTCATTTCAGGTCTTAACCAGGTTTCAGTAATAACTTACTTAACCAAACAGTGCTCTGAGATCATTGGTAAATAGTGCTGTACTTCTTAGTGGTCTCCCCTACTGTTTGGAATATGCTTCTCAGAAGTTCAAGTCAAAACGAAGGGGTTGTGGGTGACCAATTTTGCATACTGCTGCAAACTGGGTGCAATTATCGAATCCCCAAATGATGTCAGTATACTCCAGGAGGGTCTTATGCAGACTAGCAACTGGTGTCTTAGTCACGGTCTCAAACTGAATGCAAAGAAATGCATCATCATTCCCTTCAGCACAAACAATGTCCCTTCATGCTATCAAATCAACAACAATACCCTGACTTTAACTTCGACCACCATGTGTCTACCGTAGTAAAGAAAGCTTTCTACGTAGCACGCTTGATTAGTAAATGCATCGCCTCTAGAGCAAAGGAGGTCATAACCCCTCTATACTCACCACTAATCCAGCTCATAATTGAGTATAACACCCCATTCGGCATGTACTATAAAAAGCACCTGCAGCAATTGGAGAGACCTCAGAGGTTTCTAAGAAAGAAGATCAAGGGACTCCATGAAGTGCCTTACTCATACTGACTAAAGTCCCTGTCACTATACTCTGTATCATATAGACTTCTTAGGGGAGACTTATGCCTGGCTTACAGAGCAATCTCAGACCCAAACCTAATGAACTTGCTGCATATTCATAAATCAAACAGGACTAGGACTAGCCATTCCAGGGGACCTAAATAAGGCCTGTGAGTTAAATAGGGCATGCTGGAGGGACAGATTTATCTCCCAGCGACTGCCATGTATTTGGAATAGGCTACCTATTCATGTGAGACAGAGCACCTCTATGAGACTGTTCAAGAGGAACCTGGATGAGTGGATGGGGCACAGTAAATTCTTACTGGGGATAGTGCCCACAACCCTCCTGAACATGGGCAGTCATCACTAAATGCAATCTTGGGTATTAACTAACATTTTTATGGTATCACATTGGGATGAAACAGCTAGGCTTGAAATTACCTCTGAGTCGATAGCCTAATAATCTCCTATGATCCTGGACTGTATGCCTAGTAGTTGTCTATGAATCTGTGTTATGTGTGAAAGAGTAGAGTGTGAGAATTGCAAATTAAGTCTGATTTTAGCAAAAGAAGGCATGATGGGAATGAGTAGACATGAAATGATTGAAAACAAGAAGAATTCTGGGTAATGAATGAGGATGTGAGAGATCATATGGTGGGAGATGACCTGTATGTGTACCCAAAAGCAGAAATTTTGTCTTACAAACATTTACATACATACCTGAACCTAACAACAAAGCTTAAACTGAGGAAAATCTACTCTGAAGCATCATTGCACTGCTGACAGCAGAGGCTGAATAAAAGTCATTAGATTATCATTTTAACTGTGCAGTACTTTCACATGTCCATCATAAAGAAGGAAAATTGAAACAGGCCAAGAACAAAACTTTGTGAAACACCCAGAAGGACTGACATAGGTCTTTGAGTAATACACAGACTTGATGGAATGGATTCAACTAAATGAGGTTCAAAGTTATAAGTCAGCCAGAGCTCTGTAATACACAAGACCGCAGTAAAGAAAGTCTGAAACTAATGCCAAGCCTGTTCCAAATGGACATGGTTCATAGGTTCATACTAGGCTGCTAAACAGGTAAATCATTTGTAGCCTAGCCTTAATATCCCATTTTTGTCAGTATTCTACAACACAAAGTAACTACTACATAATTTCTTCCCCTTAGAATGAGAGTTTGACGAGGCAGACCATTAGTAAATTTATGGCTTCCCATCCATTTGCTAAGGTTATGTTTGAAAAGGTTCAGACAGCTACATTATCTTACATTTAAGGGAAGTCTGTTCAATAACATTTTTGCGAGAGATATTTATCTCACCAGCAGGTTCTGCTTATGCTGCAGTGGAAATAATTTATCTCCCTCGACTGGGTGTTTAATGTGTTTTTTTGTTTTGTGGATGTATAGGAGGTCACATTGGGATGGATCCTTCAAGGCTTTGTAGGTGAGGCAAAGGTCTTCCCTCAAAAGTCTGTAAGAAAAACAGAAGAGAAAAGATGCATAAGGAGGTCTGTGTAGTATGAATGCAAACCCTTGATTTTTTTGTGAGGAAACACTGCAGTCTTTCAAACTGAGTCAAATGTTTAGACATATACATACCAAAAAATGAAATGTAGATTCATTGACATTCTAAAGTCACTCAGTCTTATGACTATTCACTTCTTGCCAGTATCCTGTCTCAGGTTGTATGTCCTTTCTGCAAGAGGGCTCTGCCAGTCAATCTTAATCTAAATTACTGGATACCTATCCAGTCTTGTAGGTTACATTTAAAGACAGATAGTGAGTAGTGTTGTTTAAATGCAAGGGGACTTTATTCCAAAGGTTTGGGAGGCATTGGGTTATAAACTTGTCCCTCCATCTTGTTGTATCTGTTGGTGAAGATTTAAGCTTTTTTGTTGTATTATTGGCAATATTGGACTTGCATAGCTACAGGAGATCTAGGACAAGTGAGTCTCTGATGTCATGATAAACAAGACAGTGATCACCCCTTAAAAGTCTGTAATACACCAAATAAAGACTTAGAGCTTCCAGCCTCTCTTGGTAGCTCAGAGACTTTAGGTCCATGATCTTTTTTGGTTAGGAACTTTTGGGTCTTTCTGTTTGATATGTTTAATGAGATGCATCCCAAAGAGGGTGTTATACTCAATAATTGGCCTTATTAGTCCTGAGAAAAAGGGAGCAAGTATCTGTTTAGACCTTGATGATATTTATTTGGCAACTGACTGGACTAAAAGGATTTTCTAACAAACATTGTCAAATACTGGTCAAAAGAATAGGAGTTATCAACTCAAGTACTTAGGTTCCTTACTACATTTTCAGTTTTTTAGTGGTGTTTTGTCTTTATAGTATGATGAGAGAAGGAGATGTCTACAATTTAAAATTTAGTCTGAAACCATTTTTAATACACCACATGTTTACTAGGGAGAGTCCGTTCTGGAGGCTTTGGGTGTTATAGGGTGACTTAACAACCTCCAGTCTGCAGTCATCTGTAGACTTTGTTAGCCAGAGGTCTTGGCTCTCTGCTTGGAGATCTGAGAAGTAAATACCAAAAAAAGGAGAGGTCCAAGTATTGAGCCCCGAGAAACCCCTGTGAAGACATGAGGTACTGCCAGCTATGCCAGGAGAAATAGGGCAGTGGATGTGTAACATATGCCAGCACAGGTAGCTGGAAATTTGTAAAGAATTATATGACATTTGAATATCAAACTTATTTGTACAGATGGTTGTGTTGAAAATGTATTTGTAAAGTTGCTTGTGTTAAAAATGTATCAACAGCGTGCTCTGCTGGGCAGAAAAATAAATGTACATGCATTACTATAACTGTTTAAATGTATCTGTTTTAACAGAGGATTCTGGATGAGAAGAGGTTAATCTCAAACTTTAAAAATAGTAAGAAATTAAATTACTGGGCCTAGCCCATAAAGATGTTATCTCATAGTTCTGAATAAAGCCAGAGATGCAATGTCTGTAAGTATAGTTTATTACTATTACTCAAACGAGTACTCTAATTACAGGCCTATAGCACTCTTATCACCCTTAGCAAAAATTATGGAGAAATGTATTCACTATCAGTTAATGGGTCACTTAACTAAACATAACATACTAACTAACTGCCAGCACGGTTTTAGGCCATTTCATAGTACCACCACTGCTCTCCTTTCCTTTACTGATTTCATCAATAAAAACCACAACAAGAATATTCTCTCATCAGCACTCTTTATAGACCTGTCAAAAGCCTTTGATATGGTCAACCACCCCCTGCTCATAAAAATCCTAGAATCTCTTTCTTTAGAACCCAAGGCAATTCACTGGTTCACTTCCTACCTCAACAATAGGAAACAGGCAGTTCTCTGGGATAACAAACTCTCATCTCTTCTGCCAGTCTCACTTGGTGTCCCCCAAGGCTCTATTCTTGGACCTCTTCTATTCTCATTATTCATAAATGACCTACAAGTAGCTATACCTCAAGCTACATGCATACAATACACAGATGATTCTACACTCATATGTTCTGTTAAAACCATTTCAGAATTACAAACACTAACACAAAATGTATTTAACACAGTTGAGGCATGGTTCTTAAAACGCTGTCTCCTTTTGAATGCTAAAAAAAACAAACTCTTGCTCTTTAAGCCTACTATTAGGTCCTCCCCAATAGAATTCTCTATCTTATCCAAGAATGGCACCCTTATATCCCCTGACTCTACCACCAAGCTGCTAGGTGTCACTATAGACAATAACCTTACCTTTGATAACCACATTAACAATACTGTCAAAACTGTAAATAGAAAACTGGGCTCCTTCTACAGAATTAAAATGTTCTTAACTCCTATAGCCAAAGCTACACTTGCCCACTCTCATCTTATTTCCACTCTTCTCTATGCTTCACCTATATACACTAACCTAAAGAAAAATAATCTCTCTAAACTGGCTAATACTTACAATAGTATTGCTAGGTTTGTTACTGGGAACCAATTTAGAACTCACCACTGTCTGAACCTACAGCAACTGCACTGGCTTGAACTAAAAAACATGTTGATACTTTCCCAACTCACCTTTGTCCATAGGATATTTTACCAACCTAATAACACACCTATACTTTCTAATCTATTTACCCCTTACACTAACCTAAATTCATTACGCTCTTCAAACAAACTTCTAGTAACCTTAACTAAGTCTAATAACATTGCTGGTGACTCCCTATTCTCCAATACCATCGGTGAATATTGGAATCTTCTACCTACTGCTCTAACTTCCATTCCCTCCCCTGTTTTCTTTAAACAAAAGCTGAAAAAACACCTTAAAATACACTGGTTATGCCCATGCTTCAATCCTGACTAAAATTGTGACTTCCACATTTTTTTTTCTCTCTCTCTTTAACACCTTCTTTCTATTTGCTCTCTACTACCTACACTTTGAGAAGTTTCCCTAACAATCTACTTCTTTTACAAGTAGCATCTAGTACAATCCATTATTTATTTATTTATTTATTTATTTGCAGTTGTTTAACCAGGATAGTCCATTGGGCCAAAAGAACCCGTTTTCAATGGAGTCCTGGGGAGAAAAGCTCCACATAAAGATTATACAGAGATTATGTTCTACATACAGATTATACAAAGATTATGTTCCACACATAGTTTACATGAGGATTCTAAAGAAACATTAAAGAATTTTGTATGTAAAAGAAATTTGCTGAATGTGCTCTACTCTTGCCACAAATATTTTACTGTTATAGAACCTTTCTATTTTGTATTTCTATAACTACAACTTAATTGTTTTCTCTATAGGGTATGTATGTAGAATTCTGTAATGCAGTCTTGAATCATGTTTAACCTGCTACTTATTTTTTCTTTTTATGTATAACGTAACTGTGTTTTGTCTCTATGTGGAGCTTTTCTCCCCGGGCCACTGCTGAAAATGGAAATATATCGAGTCAGACCAGCCCGGTAAACAAATGTAAAATAAATAAAATAAAATAAATTAGCTCCTGTAGGAATAGTGGAAGTGTTTATGGTTTTATGACTCCCAGGAGCTGCAGGAGTTGTTAGCAAGGCTCTGTGTGTGTGTGTGTGTGTGTGTGTGTGTGTGTGTGTGTGTGTGTGTGTGTGTGTGTGTGTGTGTGTGTGTGTACTGTTGACAGATAGGTGCTAAATCCTGACAGTTTCTAACAGTGAGGGGTTGCATGGGGACCAGAAGTCAGATGACCAGATGTATGTGATGTCATTCTAGAATCCATCACTAAAATAATGTTTAATATTAGGGAAACAGTCCAACAATATAAGCTATACCAACAATATCTATTTCCCTGACGATGGAATCAAAGTGTCTGAAATCAATTTGTAGTTTGCATATAAAATACTTTATTATAGTTTGTTAGTGCTTTCTTGCAAATGTCTCCACAGGGCATTTTTAGCATCTTTCTTTTTAATACAATAATAATGATCATATATCCTTTGCCTTAAAGTCCTATCTGTTTTTCCAACATAGTAACAATGACAATTGGCGCACATAGCTAAAGTACTAAATGGGTAGTTCTACAATTTCCTTTCCTAAATGTATTTCTGTCTTCATTACATTTTCTAATTTTGTAGTACAGTCTACACATATGTACTTACACTGATTACATGTGCCACATTTTGTAGTACCCCTCATTTCTCTTCCTTTGTTACCTGTTTTTATTTTCCTTTCTAGTTCCCACTTTAAATTATTTCCATTTCTAGATACAAACTGGGGAATATCTCCCACTACTTCAATAGTGTTTTTATCCATCTTTAGAATATTCCAATTCTCTTTCATAATTCTTTTTATATCTGTAGTCCAGGGGGTATGCTGCAGGATACAAGCTCTGGTATAATCAATGTCTGTCTCCCTATTTTCTGCTCCTGACTTTTGCATGTTTGTCAGGGATCCTTTTCTAGTAGGTACAAATTTGTTACCCCATTAATTTAATACGCACCTCCGTCACCATTCACTAGCCATTTGGGGTATCCTCTGTGTGAACATGTCCCCTATAATTTTCAATTCCCTGACAAAGTCTTCATACTCAGATGTCATCCTTCCTAATGCACTGTCCCTTGATTATACTTATTTTCTGTTTTGTGGGATGAGAACTATTATATTCTAAGTAACAATTACTAAACTCTTTCCTGTGTATTTTACTTTTTATAATTCCATTGTCCACAGAAATGAGAGTGTCTAAATAAGCTATTTCATTTGATTCCACATTATATGTGAATTTTAATTCATTACTTATCATGTTTAAACTTGTCATAAATAGTTCTAATTCATTTCTATTCCCTTTCCAAATTAAAAAAATATCATCCAAAAAGCGGTAGTAACATGAAACGAACTGATACCTACTGTTACTAAAAATGTGTTCCTCTTCCCAATCACTTAAGTAAATATTGGAGAAAATGGGGGCACAAGCTGCCCCCATTGCTACTCCTTTTACTTAAATATAATATTCTCCTTCGAACATTATATAATTGTATTTTAGTACTAGTTCCATGAATTCTACCGTAAGTTGAATTTTATCTCTTGAGAAAATACCAGATTTTTCCATAGACCTTTCTAACCTAAGCAAACCTTCCTCTTGGGGAATACTTGAGAATAGGTCCACCACATCTACAGTCACTAGGAGGGCACCAGGTGTTATTACATCTTGCCTCAGCCTTCCTAAAAAGTCCCAGGAGTCTTTAATAACATGCTTGTAAGACTTGTATAAGGGTTTGAGCCACCCGTCCACCACTTTTCCTAAATTGTAAGTTTTGGCCTTGTTACCAGAAATTATAGGTTTAAAATATTAGTTTACTAATATTAGATACAATTTGACCACCCTAGAGTCCACAGTTCTAAAAGAACTTCAAGAGAATACAAAAGTAAGAGTAATGAAACCAGACAAAGGGGGAGGCATAGTACTATATGGGCAAGAGGAATACAAAAATAAAATTAATGAAATATTATTGAAGTCTGGAAAGTATGAAATTTCTTCTAAAAATGAAGTGAACATTGGATACAACAAAATTAATGTATATTTAGAAGACCTTTTGATAGAAGAAAGAATAAGTGGAGAGATGTATGACTATCTAAAGTTGGATTCCCCTGTCATCAGTACTATGGTGGGTATCCCCAAAATCCACAAAAACGTAATAGATCCCCCTTTTAGACCTATAATTTCTGGTAACAAGGCCAAAACTTACAATTTAGGAAAAGTGGTGGACGGGTGGCTCAAACCCTTATACAAGTCTTACAAGCATGTTATTAAAGACTCCTGGGACTTTTTAGGAAGGCTGAGGCAAGATGTAATAACACCTGGTGCCCTCCTAGTGACTGTAGATGTGGTGGACCTATTCTCAAGTATTCCCCAAGAGGAAGGTTTGCTTAGGTTAGAAAGGTCTATGGAAAAATCTGGTATTTTCTCAAGAGATAAAATTCAACTTACGGTAGAATTCATGGAACTAGTACTAAAATACAATTATATAATGTTCGAAGGAGAATATTATATTCAAGTAAAAGGAGTAGCAATGGGGGAAGCTTGTGCCCCATTTTCTCAATATTTACTTAAGTGATTGGGAAGAGGAACACATTTTTAGTAACAGTAGGTATCAGTTCGTTCATGTTACTACCGCTTTTTGGATGATATTTTTTTAATTTGGAAAGGGAATAGAAATGAATTAGAACTATTTATGACAAGTTTAAACATGATAAGTAATGAATTAAAATTCACATATAATGTGGAATCAAATGAAATAGCTTATTTAGACACTCTCATTTCTGTGGACAATGGAATTATAAAAAGTAAAATACACAGGAAAGAGACGTTTAGTAATTGTTACTTAGAATATAATAGTTGTCATCCCACAAAACCAAAAGAAGTATAATCAAGGGACAGTGCATTAGGGCCGCAAGGATGACATCTGAGTATGAAGACTTTGTCAGGAATTGAAATTTATAGGGACATGTTCACACAAAGAGGATACCCCAAATGGCTAGTGAATGACATGACGGGGTATGTATTAAATGAATGGGGTAACAAATTTGTACCCCTACTAGGAAAAGCATCCCTGACAAACATGCAAAAGTCAGGAGCAGAAAATAGGAGACAGACATTGATTATACCAGAGCTTGTATCCTGCAGCATACCCCTGGACTACAGATATAAAAAGAATTATGAAAGAGAATTGGAATATTCTAAAGATGGATAAAAACACTATTGAAGTAGTGGGAGATATTCCCCGGTTTGTATCTAGAAATGGAAATAATTTAAAGTGGGAACTAGAAAGGAAAATAAAAACAGGTAACAAAGGAAGAGAAATGAGGGGTACTACAAAATGTGGCACATGTAATCAGTGTAAGTACATATGTGTAGACTGTACTACAAAATTAGAAAATGTAATGAAGACAGAAATACATTTTAGGAAAGGAAATTGTAGAACTACCCATTTAGTGTACTTAGCTATGTGCGCCAATTGTCATTGTTACTATGTTGGAAAAACAGATAGGACTTTAAGGCAAAGGATATATGATCATTATTATTGTATTAAAAAGAAAGATGCTAAAAATGCCCTGTGGAGACATTTGCAAGAAAGCACTAACAAACTATAATAAAGTATTTTATGTGCAAACTACAAATTGATTTCAGACACTTTGATTCCATCGCCAGGGAAATAGATATTGTTGGTATAGCTTATATTGTTGGACTGTTTCCCTTTCATTTGAGTTTATTGGTCGTTCGTGGAGATGGATTCAATGGATGAATTACCATCAATTTTTTCGCCCAGGAGGGACGAAATAAGAGGTATCCAGTCAGAGATGGCCATCATGAGGGGTGAGCTGACTCGGCTTATTGAACTTGTAAGCCAACCGTTACCAAACAGCAAAACACACGAGCGGATGACATCATCCAGAGCGCCGAGTGCGACAGGCAATGCTAATTCTATCCCAAACGGACAGGGAATGGAGATGAACGTGGTAGGCGTACCTCTTATGGATCCAGACCAGATGGCGACCGGAACGGATTTAGTGCCAGGAGGGAAAATGGATCGGAGGCGGACTACTCGCTTTTCGAGCAAAACCAAAAAGAATGCCACCCAAAAAGACTTACACAATGGCTGGTAATGTATATCATGTAGGCACTGACTTAAATGTTAAGAATGGTAAAAAAGATGCGATGTTTAAAGAACACAGCTATAAGGACATTATTGAATTCAACTTTGATTTTAAAGGGCTTGAACAACAGAAAGCCCAGAATGGAGGGAGAAGTGGCAATGTATCTAATTTTGAAAAGAATTTAAAAGAGTCAATGTATGATTTCGGTAGTAAACTGAAAAAATGCAAAAGCCTGCAACTGGAGAACAGTTATTTAATGAAATGTATTGACACTTGTGTAGTCCCTATGGGGCTCCATTTTTTCAAATACCCTATGGGTATTGATTTAGATTTGGAAACTAAAAAAGAATGTATGAAAATGTTCGACGGTTTTGGCGTAACATTTATGAGATTCATTATACAATGTAATGACAAAAAAATATGTTTACTAATTGATGAATTAGATAAATTGAATGAAGCTATTACTAATGATGTGCTTTATGAAGAATATGAGTACTGCATTAATTCACAATACAAATGGACATGCAATTTCAAAGAAAGTGTAAAAAATACCAAAGAGACCTGGAACAATACACTAGGGAGCAAGCATACAGATGGGACAAGAAAGACAGTAAAAAAGAAAAGATTACTTCAAGAAATGGTATGGACAGAAAAGGAAGTACATACACCCATTATGACTACCAATATAGGGACAATAGGGTTAGAGGTAGATTTGACAACAAGAAAGATGATAATAATAAATATGACAACAAATATGATACTTTAGATAATTTTAGGGATGACAATGTTTTTTTAGAGTTAAAGCAAGGGAAGAACAGTGTACACAGAGGAACCTACCAAGGGGGAAAAAAGGAATTCCAATACCCACAATCGAGGAGGGTGATTGGAGAGGGGCATACAAGATAGGATTTGACACAAACAAAGGTAGGATAGTAAAAATTAATGACATAATCAGTGAATATAACCAGTTTTTTATATACAATTACACTGGAATAGAAGTGAAGAAAGAACACTTCACTCTGCTAAGTAAAGGAATGAAATATGTACCAGTCAAAAAGTTTAGGGTAGACGACTGTATTATAGATGTTAAAAAATATCTAAGAAAATTAAACTTGGCAGTACTATTTGATAAAGAGAAAAACAGTATGATGAACAAGGGAATGTTCAAAAAGAAAAGTACCTATACTCCACCACTTAATAATGTGTTAGCGGTATACGAAAAAATGGTTATAGATGAAATATACAAATATAGTATTAAAATCAATCAAACTAATATTAGATACAATTTGACCACCCTAGAGTCCACAGTTCTAAAAGAACTTCAAGAGAATACAAAAGTAAGAGTAATGAAACCAGACAAAGGGGGAGGCATAGTACTATATGGGCAAGAGGAATACAAAAATAAAATTAATGAAATATTATTGAAGTCTGGAAAGTATGAAATTTCTTCTAAAAATGAAGTGAACATTGGATACAACAAAATTAATGTATATTTTGAAGACCTTTGATAGAAGAAAGAATAAGTGCAGAGATGTATGACTATCTAAAGGTGGATTCCCCTGTCATTAGTACCATGGTGGGTATCCCCAAAATCCACAAAATGTAATAGATCCCCCTTTTAAACCTATAATTTCTGGTAACAAGGCCAAAACTTACAATTTAGGAAAAGTGGTGGACGGGTGGCTCAAACCCTTATACAAGTCTTACAAGCATGTTATTAAAGACTCCTGGGACTTTTTAGGAAGGCTGAGGCAAGATGTAATAACACCTGGTGCCCTCCTAGTGACTGTAGATGTGGTGGACCTATTCTCAAGTATTCCCCAAGAGGAAGGTTTGCTTAGGTTAGAAAGGTCTATGGAAAAATCTGGTATTTTCTCAAGAGATAAAATTCAACTTACGGTAGAATTCATGGAACTAGTACTAAAATACAATTATATAATGTTCGAAGGAGAATATTATATTCAAGTAAAAGGAGTAGCAATGGGGGAAGCTTGTGCCCCCATTTTCTCCAATATTTACTTAAGTGATTGGGAAGAGGAACACATTTTTAGTAACAGTAGGTATCAGTTCGTTTCATGTTACTACCGCTTTTTGGATGATATTTTTTTAATTTGGAAAGGGAATAGAAATGAATTAGAACTATTTATGACAAGTTTAAACATGATAAGTAATGAATTAAAATTCACATATAATGTGGAATCAAATGAAATAGCTTATTTAGACACTCTCATTTCTGTGGACAATGGAATTATAAAAAGTAAAATACACAGGAAAGAGACGTTTAGTAATTGTTACTTAGAATATAATAGTTCTCATCCCACAAAACCGAAAAGAAGTATAATCAAGGGACAGTGCATTAGGGCCGCAAGGATGACATCTGAGTATGAAGACTTTGTCAGGGAATTGAAATTTATAGGGGACATGTTCACACAAAGAGGATACCCCAAATGGCTAGTGAATGACATGACGGGGTATGTATTAAATGAATGGGGTAACAAATTTGTACCCCTACTAGGAAAAGCATCCCTGACAAACATGCAAAAGTCAGGAGCAGAAAATAGGGAGACAGACATTGATTATACCAGAGCTTGTATCCTGCAGCATACCCCCTGGACTACAGATATAAAAAGAATTATGAAAGAGAATTGGAATATTCTAAAGATGGATAAAAACACTATTGAAGTAGTGGGAGATATTCCCCGGTTTGTATCTAGAAATGGAAATAATTTAAAGTGGGAACTAGAAAGGAAAATAAAAACAGGTAACAAAGGAAGAGAAATGAGGGGTACTACAAAATGTGGCACATGTAATCAGTGTAAGTACATATGTGTAGACTGTACTACAAAATTAGAAAATGTAATGAAGACAGAAATACATTTTAGGAAAGGAAATTGTAGAACTACCCATTTAGTGTACTTAGCTATGTGCGCCAATTGTCATTGTTACTATGTTGGAAAAACAGATAGGACTTTAAGGCAAAGGATATATGATCATTATTATTGTATTAAAAAGAAAGATGCTAAAAATGCCCTGTGGAGACATTTGCAAGAAAGCACTAACAAACTATAATAAAGTATTTTATGTGCAAACTACAAATTGATTTCAGACACTTTGATTCCATCGCCAGGGAAATAGATATTGTTGGTATAGCTTATATTGTTGGACTGTTTCCCTTTCATTTGAGTTTATTGGTCGTTCGTGGAGATGGATTCAATGGATGAATTACCATCAATTTTTTCGCCCAGGAGGGACGAAATAAGAGGTATCCAGTCAGAGATGGCCATCATGAGGGGTGAGCTGACTCGGCTTATTGAACTTGTAAGCCAACCGTTACCAAACAGCAAAACACACGAGCGGATGACATCATCCAGAGCGCCGAGTGCGACAGGCAATGCTAATTCTATCCCAAACGGACAGGGGAATGGAGATGAACGTGGTAGGCGTACCTCTTATGGATCCAGACCAGATGGCGACCGGAACGGATTTAGTGCCAGGAGGGAAAATGGATCGGAGGCGGACTACTCGTTTTTCGGAGCAAAACCAAAAAGAATGCCACCCAAAAAGACTTACACAATGGCTGGTAATGTATATCATGTAGGCACTGACTTAAATGTTAAGAATGGTAAAAAAGATGCGATGTTTAAAGAACACAGCTATAAGGACATTATTGAATTCAACTTTGATTTTAAAGGGCTTGAACAACAGAAAGCCCAGAATGGAGGGAGAAGTGGCAATGTATCTAATTTTGAAAAGAATTTAAAAGAGTCAATGTATGATTTCGGTAGTAAACTGAAAAAATGCAAAAGCCTGCAACTGGAGAACAGTTATTTAATGAAATGTATTGACACTTGTGTAGTCCCTATGGGGCTCCATTTTTTCAAATACCCTATGGGTATTGATTTAGATTTGGAAACTAAAAAAGAATGTATGAAAATGTTCGACGGTTTTGGCGTAACATTTATGAGATTCATTATACAATGTAATGACAAAAAAATATGTTTACTAATTGATGAATTAGATAAATTGAATGAAGCTATTACTAATGATGTGCTTTATGAAGAATATGAGTACTGCATTAATTCACAATATAAATGGGTTCAGAGACAAATGGACATGCAATTTCAAAGAAAGTGTAAAAAGTACCAAAGGGACCTGGAACAATATACTAGGGAGCAAGCATACAGGTGGGATAAGAAAGACAGTAAAAAAGAAAAGATTACTTCAAGAAATGGTATGGACAGAAAAGGAAGTACATACACCCATTATGACTACCAATATAGGGACAATAGGGTTAGAGGTAGATTTGACAACAAGAAAGATGATAATAATAAATATGACAACAAATATGATACTTTAGATAATTTTAGGGATGACAATGTTTTTTTAGAGTTAAAGCAAGGGAAGAACAGTGTACACAGAGGAACCTACCAAGGGGGAAAAAAGGAATTCCAATACCCACAATCGAGGAGGGTGATTGGAGAGGGGCATACAAGATAGGATTTGACACAAACAAAGGTAGGATAGTAAAAATTAATGACATAATCAGTGAATATAACCAGTTTTTTATATACAATTACACTGGAATAGAAGTGAAGAAAGAACACTTCACTCTGCTAAGTAAAGGAATGAAATATGTACCAGTCAAAAAGTTTAGGTAGACGACTGTATTATAGATGTTAAAAATATCTAAGAAAATTAAACTTGGCAGTACTATTTGATAAAGAGAAAACAGTATGATGAACAAGGGAATGTTCAAAAGAAAAGTACCTATACTCCACCACTTAATAATGTGTTAGCGGTATATGAAAAAATGGTTATAGATGAAATATACAAATATAGTATTAAAATCAATCAAACTAATATTAGATACAATTTGACCACCCTAGAGTCCACAGTTCTAAAAGAACTTCAAGAGAATACAAAAGTAAGAGTAATGAAACCAGACAAAGGGGGAGGCATAGTACTATATGGGCAAGAGGAATACAAAAATAAAATTAATGAAATATTATTGAAGTCTGGAAAGTATGAAATTTCTTCTAAAAATGAAGTGAACATTGGATACAACAAAATTAATGTATATTTAGAAGACCTTTTGATAGAAGAAAGAATAAGTGGAGAGATGTATGACTATCTAAAGGTGGATTCCCCTGTCATCAGTACTATGGTGGGTATCCCCAAAATCCACAAAAATGTAATAGATCCCCCTTTTAAACCTATAATTTCTGGTAACAAGGCCAAAACTTACAATTTAGGAAAAGTGGTGGACGGGTGGCTCAAACCCTTATACAAGTCTTACAAGCATGTTATTAAAGACTCCTGGGACTTTTTAGGAAGGCTGAGGCAAGATGTAATAACACCTGGTGCCCTCCTAGTGACTGTAGATGTGGTGGACCTATTCTCAAGTATTCCCCAAGAGGAAGGTTTGCTTAGGTTAGAAAGGTCTATGGAAAAATCTGGTATTTTCTCAAGAGATAAAATTCAACTTACGGTAGAATTCATGGAACTAGTACTAAAATACAATTATATAATGTTCGAAGGAGAATATTATATTCAAGTAAAAGGAGAAGCAATGGGGGCAGCTTGTGCCCCCATTTTCTCCAATATTTACTTAAGTGATTGGGAAGAGGAGCACATTTTTAGTAACAGTAGGTATCAGTTCGTTTCATGTTACTACCGCTTTTTGGATGATATTTTTTTAATTTGGAAAGGGAATAGAAATGAATTAGAACTATTTATGACAAGTTTAAACATGATAAGTAATGAATTAAAATTCACATATAATGTGGAATCAAATGAAATAGCTTATTTAGACACTCTCATTTCTGTGGACAATGGAATTATAAAAAGTAAAATACACAGGAAAAAGACGTTTAGTAATTGTTACTTAGAATATAATAGTTCTCATCCCACAAAACAGAAAATAAGTATAATCAAGGGACAGTGCATTAGGGCCGCAAGGATGACATCTGAGTATGAAGACTTTGTCAGGGAATTGAAAATTATAGGGGACATGTTCACACAAAGAGGATACCCCAAATGGCTAGTGAATGACGTGACGGGGTATGTATTAAATGAATGGGGTAACAAATTTGTACCCCTACTAGGAAAAGGATCCCTGACAAACATGCAAAAGTCAGGAGCAGAAAATAGGGAGACAGACATTGATTATACCAGAGCTTGTATCCTGCAGCATACCCCCTGGACTACAGATATAAAAAGAATTATGAAAGAGAATTGGAATATTCTAAAGATGGATAAAAACACTATTGAAGTAGTGGGAGATATTCCCCGGTTTGTATCTAGAAATGGAAATAATTTAAAGTGGGAACTAGAAAGGAAAATAAAAACAGGTAACAAAGGAAGAGAAATGAGGGGTACTACAAAATGTGGCACATGTAATCAGTGTAAGTACATATGTGTAGACTGTACTACAAAATTAGAAAATGTAATGAAGACAGAAATACATTTTAGGAAAGGAAATTGTAGAACTACCCATTTAGTGTACTTAGCTATGTGCGCCAATTGTCATTGTTACTATGTTGGAAAAACAGATAGGACTTTAAGGCAAAGGATATATGATCATTATTATTGTATTAAAAAGAAAGATGCTAAAAATGCCCTGTGGAGACATTTGCAAGAAAGCACTAACAAACTATAATAAAGTATTTTATATGCAAACTACAAATTGATTTCAGACACTTTGATTCCATCGCCAGGGAAATAGATATTGTTGGTATAGCTTATAATGTTTAATATTAGGTGAGACTGAAGTCTTAGGGCAGTCTATTTCTTGGAACCTGACAAAGAGGGATCTCTCACCCACTTCATCTTGCCTTGCTCTAGTAAGTGAACTAGGGAATAGTAATTATTTAGATCAGTCAGGAAAATATAGTGAGGTTAGTTAAATACTGTTTTTTCTGTATCTGTGTGGATCTATTAATCTGTTTTATTTTAATATTTATTGTGATTAAAACTGTGGCCTTTATTGTAAATAGATATGTAATATTTTCATGTTCTTTTATTATTTATTATTAAATATATTTAAACTTTACATTGTGGCTGGTCCTTTAGAGAATATTTTAACCTTTGAGAGTACTCATATCTGTTTGGTGACTCTGTGGCCACACCTGAAAGCCTTACTGCATTGGTCACACTACCATTCATATTAATATTAATTTCACTCAGTATAATTGAGTACCCTTAGCCTGGCAAGCCGGTATGTAAAAATCAACTGCCAATCATTAGCGGACCGGAGTTCCACTGTGGCGACCCCTAACCGGGAAAAGCCGAAAGACACAAACAAATAATTGAGTACCCTTGTAAGAGCCTTAGAGTAGCTGGCTTGGGAGTGTCTGGTGGCAGTAACTAACTTATAGTCTGGGCAGAAGGGGGCATAGCTAGTAAACCTCTGTGCCAGCCTTTCCCAGATGAGTGTGTGTGTGTGTGTGTGTGTGTGTGTGTGTGTGTGTGTGTGTGTGTGTGTGTGTGTGTGTGCATGCATGCGTGTGTGTGTGTGTGTGTGTGTGTGTGTGTGTGTGTGTGTGTGTGTGTGTAAATCAAATCTCAAAGAGTGTGTGCATGTTAGCTGCTTGGGGCAGGGACATGAAGCACTGGTTTCACAGAGAGGGTGCTGGATGACTTGGCTTGGACATTTGGCTGAGGACCTAACCTAACAGCTGTGCCGGGGGGGGGCCTTATTGAAGACCTGGGGAGAGAGATAGAGAGAAACCCAGACCCCAGGCTGAGTGGGTTCCGTGTGTGCTCTTAAGGGAAATTGTGCTTGATGCAGACAGCTGCATCTGGAAATACTGGGTGTGTCCATTTTTGTTCCAAGTGAATGTCCCTGTCCAGAGTGTCGGTGGTGAGGATTGAGGCTGTGGCCCAGTGTGGGGAAGTCACAACACCACTGGTCAGTTTCATACTTTCTGATGAGGCACCTGCAACTCACACTCTATGGGTTCTGTCTTTCAGCCAGTTTTCCATCCATCTTCCCGTATACAAGTAACTTTTGTATGATACCAACATGGGGAATTGGTGTTGAAGGTCTGGGTCAGGTCAAGGTAAGCAATGTGCACTGCATGGACACCTCTTACAACCTCTGTAACCCTTTCAAAAAAAGTTAACCAGATTAAATAGATAGGATCTACCTTTCACAAAGTGAAGCCATTGTGGCTCAAGTCTAATTAGATTTTTATGTCCATAGCTAAGGTCTAGGCAAGCTGCTCTTGTGGGCCATTTTAAGACTAGCCAGTTTCTCTTTCTGTGCTTGAAATAATCTATCCTATTTGGTTATATATTGGGTTTACTCATCTCATGGTCAATAATTATATCATCATCATTATAATGGGATCATGCCATAGATAATTTGATGGTACCCATCCATGGGAATATGCATTTAGGAGCTACCTGTGTTCATTAATAATACAGGGGGCAGTCCTGGAGTAAATTTTCTATTCCCCATCCATAGTTCCAAGTTTGCTTGCGTATGGACAGGGATGAACTTTGTTTTATGTGGATTGGGAGCCTGTTCTAGAGCAGTGGTATCCTCTGCAAGATCTACTTGTCCCTCCAGACCATTCTGTTGATGTTACAGAAGAGGTTTAAATCCATAGACTGAGTATTTCTGATGCCACTTAACTTGCTGATGTGCAGTAAATCCATCAGGATTGGGTGAGGGATGCCTTGTATGCCAGATACAAGTCACCTCTTAGCAGTTTTTGGGATACTGAGTATAATGACAGGGCTTTGAGTTGGTACATGTAGGTTATGTTGTTTAGGCATTGTATCCTTTTAGTAAGGTATCCCTGTGGGTGTTCTAGTTGTTGCAAGTGACTAGACTGATACATGCCAACAGGGACATTATATTCAGTGATTGACCTAATGAAGGCTAAGTATATTCTTGATATTGCAATTTATGAGGTCCATTATAATACATTCTGTGGCTTTGCAGATGGTCAAAGGCTTGTAAAGCTGATAGGTCTTTAATTATCAGGGCTGGTTGTAAGGTCACCCTTATGGAGGGCCATCCCCACTGCAGTGCGCTACTCAGTAAGGATAACTCCATTAGCTAAACTTATATTAAATCGTTCAACATGTGTCTGCAAGGGCATGTTTAACACTATTAATTAAGCTAACAGGTATGTTGTAAGATCCCATGAAGGAAGTATTTTTGGTCTTGGTTAGCACTTTCAGTAAATTATCCATAGACATAATTAGAGGAATAAGGGATTCGGGTATTTCAGAACTTTGAGCAGAAGTTTTGGGGTGAAGTTGGCACTAAAGTTGTTTGCTGTTTGCAAGGAAATTGGCAATGTTGGTTGGGTCAGAATAGGAAGTTTTCTAACATAGTTGAAAAAAGATTTATAAAGATTTATAATTATCTTTGGCTTCAGAGGACAGCCTAAGTTCATGGATTCCTTTAGTGGACTTGATAAGATTTGTTCAGTTTTCTTTTTTGTGCCGCTTTTGATATTATCCTGGAGAAGATGGGTTTTGTATCTACTAAATAACTGAAAGAGTTTCTTTCTTTTTCTTGCGTAGTTTATTTATGGTGGTGGACTACAGGGTGATTTGTTTTTTTTAATTTCCCATTATGTTTGGTTCTAGTTGGGACTGTTACCTCAGCATTTTTCTAAGTGGATAAATAATTTCTTAGTGAAGCTTGCTGCTGTTTTAAAGTTAGGGAAGTAAAGTCATAAGTGAATTTTGATATTTCTTCACAGCATAAATTAAGGTTGGCATGTCTGTAGTCTTTAAATGCAGAGAGATTGCTGTAGGAACATTTGGAAGTTCAAAGGATGAATTCTCAAGTTTAGGGTCAGACTTCTCTGGGATGGATATACTAGAGGAGTAATGATAGAGGTGGTAATATTTGAAATATTCAGATCAAGAATGCTGTGTCTTCCAGTAGCTTTATTTACCAAATGTTCAAGGATAACTTGTGTTTAAGTCTAGGAATATTGGGACATGTCATGCATTAGATGTATTTGTGTCTTAGTTTATTGAAGGGTAGTTAAAGTCACTCCAAATAAGTGAGTTTCTTGTAATAGTGAGATCACTGAGAACACTGGTGATATGTGGACAAAGAAAAGATGTTCTGAACAAGCTATTAGTTGATCATTAATCCTATCTAGACTGATCTGTAGTTCAATGAGTTCATGGTGTGAGTTTGTAGGGATCTGGCTGGAACTGACAAATATGGAGATTCCATCACAGTTGTCATTGAGTATGATGGCATAGAAAGCACAAAACCCTGGTATAGAGGGAGTGCTCTCTTTACATTTAAACAAAGTTCCAGTGACTACACAGATATGGTTGCTTTCCAAATGCAGGAGTACCTTACAATCAGATAATTTATCCTTTAGACTTCTGGCTTTGATAAAATGGTAGAAGAGGGAAGTAAAGGCTTTAGCCAGTATTTGGAGGCCTTAAAATGAGAGGTGTAAGCCATCCTTAGCGACGTAAGCTAGACTGCTAAGCACCTCATCCCCATGGTGACACATTCAAGTCCTCTGTGGAATGACACCAGCTGTTTAACCATTTACTGAAGCCATTTATCATTTCTTTGTATCTAGGCATCATTTGAGGTGAAGAAATAATTCCACTGTAGACGAATGTTTTACTTGCATTTGAAACATACAAGGAAATTTCTGACTTATCTTTATTTCTGTATTCTATTATGAGTCTGATAAAAGAAGAGTAGAAAGTGATAGTAACTTCCCTTGACTTAGAAGATATACCGCTAGTAATCATTCTGGCTGGATACAAGTTTTTCTATATGACAGTAGGTCCTGGCACCTTTTATTTGTATGTATTAAATCATCCTGAAGAATCTGGGATTCAGCTGGAGAGTTTATGATAGCTCCAAGTTTGCAGTCATCTGCAAATTTGGTCAGCCACAAGGCCTTGGCATCAAGGAAGTAAATACCAAAGAGAAGTGGCCCAATGACTAGTTCCTGAGAAATGCTGCCAGTATTGTCTAAAACCGTAATAGAATTGTTCCCAATAGGTCAGGTGTTAAATAAAGAGTGTTGTATATGAGGCCAGAAAGATGCTGATTCGATGTAATGGTCAGAGATTACTTGATTCCAAGGGTACTATAATGAGAAAGGGTGAACCCCCTCTTACATAAGGTTTTGCCATAGGTTGGTGTCTTGTTAGTCTAACTGAAATATGACTTACAGAGCACAAACAACAGACCCTACTTACCCTACCAAATTACTCATGGTAATTTCTGACAGCAACATAAGGGCACAAAACAGGACAAAAAGGGATAAAAAAGATCAGAAGGTTGAAGGGCAAGCAGACCCCCCCTAGCACAGAAAAACAGAAAAAGGCTGGATGGAGTAGTCAGCATACTTACATAAGTATGGCATAATAGTTAGGTGTTTAAAAAAGTCAAATGAAAATATATATTTAGCAGTTGATGATATTACTGAAATTCCTGAGGTATCTGGTGCAGTTTGATATAGTTATATGAATAAAATAAAATAAAACTTGGGAGTGTACATGTTTTTTCATCATTGGACACAGAAGAGCAATAGGCAATAGTTACTGACTACAGCGGCAGGACCTCACTTATTGATAAATGGATTATTACTGATAACTTCTAGAGCTTGTTAACATGTATGTAACCGTTTGTCAGAACAATGGCGGGGTAGAAGCTGGGTGGAGTAGCCATCTTTAAAAAACTTGGATGACAAAACACTAGCAGCCAACAGGCAGGGTTTAAATCCCACCAATAGTGTGTGTCGCCTTCATGTCGAGTGCAGGATTGTAGAGTTGTGGTAGAAGTAGATGTGCTCTTATAATATTGTCAGTGTGGCTGTGCTATTTATTTCTGCAGATCCTAAGATAGGGAAGGGGACTAGACTGCTTTGATCTGTAGTGATGTAATAGATACTGCATCACAGACCAGAAGTTTGTTGGACTGTTTCTGTTATTGCTCTGATGGGCAATGAAGTAATGTCATTTGGCATTTAATAGAAGAGTCTTACTGTGATTCTCTGTCTTTATAAAGAGATTAAGAGAGACAGTCATTCTGTTTTTTTGTGGTATTAATTTAGCTCACTCTGCAGTATGATCCTGAGTAAGGACCCAGAGGTGACTCACTGCTGTTTCACAAGGACTAGTCTGTGGCGGATGAACATAAAAGTGGAGGTGAAATGTTCAACTATGGATTCCACTGAAGAGTAAGCAGGGGTTGTCCAGTCAGGGCTATTCAGCTATAGCTGAATGTATCAACACTGAATCTCAAGAACCAAGGAGAGATTCGGAATTTGGATGCAGATCCTTAAGGAGAATAACAATAACCATACAGAATATAATACTTTTAAAGTAGCAGAAGGTATTCTAAGAACTAAGCCAACATGGGGATGGTGAAAGGAGACATTGCAATTAGTGGTACAGAGAATAGGTAAGAGGGGGCTGGAATTTACAGGAGAAAACTGGCAAAGGAACCAAGGAATTGGCAGCAAATAATTAGAGAGGGAAAGGTAATATAATGGGAAGAGGCCGAGAATACATTTGGACTGTGGGCTAGAAATTGCCCTCCCTATCAAGAATTGATATCAGATTATAGGCAAAGAGAAAGAAATAGGAGGATCCTAAACGAAAGACCAGCACTGGTAGAGTTTTTAGAAAAATCTAGAACAGGAGCTGCTGTTAAAAAGGGATAATTAGTATGGCATTTAAAATAATGCACAACTAACTATAGGAATCATCAGAAGAGGTTAGAAAGGATTGGGAAGAGACACTGGATAAGCAATTCACAAAGAAACAATGGGAGAATATATGTATGGCTTCCAAATATGCAACAAAGTCTACAAGATTTAAGATCTTTGCTTGGAAGTGCTTGCGTAGTTATTTTCATGCTCCAAACAGATTCCTAAGAATTTATCTGATGTTGTAAATCTTTATTTATTCATTGCAGATAGGACCTCGGTTCCATCCACGGAACCGATACGGCGGTTTCCCAGCTCGCACAAGCCAAAAACTCTCAGCTAAGAACCTACCCACAATGCCCCACTCCTAATTACTCCAGATCCCGTTTGCAGCATTCCTAGTCAGACGTGTTAGCCATCTCTCTCAAAGCTAAGTAGACAATTGTTAATTTTATGACAGTTTTTCTTCAAAATTACTAATTTTTTAGTCAAGTCAGCCGTTTCTCACTGTCACCTATAACCTAAGCATATTTCCTACCCTTCTCCTTGGTAATTTAATTTTTTTTTACCTTTTTTAGCACTGTCCCTCTCTCCTGTCTCCTGTCTTTGACAGGCCTTCCCTTTTTACTAATGGTATTCTTTAAAATAACATCACTGGTATTTTCTCCCTTATTTTTTCTATAGGACAGCATTGTTACCTTACCATGTCAGACAAAGCTAAGTTGGGATTTAAACAGTGTGACAAGTGTGGACGTAAGATGCCTAACTCAGATATACATGTCCGTTGTGTCTACTGTTTGGGCGTGGATCATATTAAAGCTGACTGCGACATTTGTGCTAGTTTTAGTAATCAGACACTAGCAGAATGTAAGAATAAACTTATTTTAAAAGGTTTACTCAAGACACCTTTCTCAGAGGCTCTTTCTGGGTTGGAGGTCTCACCTCCTCCTAAGACCAAAAAACATAAGGAAAGATGGAGTCACTCAGTTCCTGCATCTCTGTCAGTTACAGAACCAAGTCGGCTCTGTGCTTCGCCGGCACCCTTGGCGCAAACCTCTTCAGCACCAGGCTCTGTGTCCTTTCCCTCTGTGTCGACCATGATATTCACTGCTATTTTGGTTCCAACCATGGCACCACTGACTTTGGTGCTGTCCTTAGTTCCTACATCGGCTCCGATGACTGTACATGCCACAGCACCATCCTCGACCACAGTGCTGACAGTTTTGTCAGCTCCATGGGCTTCGATGACTGTACATGCCTCGGCACCATCCCCAGCCATGGTGCTGACAGTTTCTTTGGCTCCGTCAGCTCCAAAACTTGAATACCTGCCAAGGACAAGATATTCTCCAATTTACGACCCTTTTTTGGGGCAGAGGTTTAGCCCCTTTCTAGAAAGACCTGATTCCCCTTCAGCAGCCTCCTTTAGATCCACTAGCAGTTTTTCTGAACTAGACCTAGTGCAGGTTGTGGACCAGCTTCTGGAAACTAGGGGATTGCCCATCCAGCTAGACCTTCCATCCCTCCTGTCTTGGAATCTTTTACCACATCTTCCCTTGTTTATCCTCCTCCAGCATCCACCCTGATCTCGGTACTGATGTCTGCTTCGGTACGTACTGTCTTGGCTCTGACAGCAGTGTTTCCCCTGTTGGCACCGACCACCCTTGCTGCATCAGCACCGATGGAGTCGATGCTTTCTTGGAGTGGTGTTTGGTACCTAGTCCTGTGCCTATTTTTTCACTGGCAGCATCTATGTCCACGGTTCCGACGGCTTCCAGTTCTCTCAGAACCCCTCAACTGGAGGTGGGGTCTTCGGGGCAGGGTGTGACCCCATTTCTGAGGTTGCCCCTCCCAGTTCCAGGCTCCTATCCCTTCTTGAGTGGGCATGCTGTACAGGTGATGGAAAGGTTCCTTAATTTCGAAGGCTCACAGTCAGCACCAATGACATCAGTATCAGAAACCTCCCCTAGCATGCACCTCTCCAAACCTGCTATGTTGGGTCCCCGGGCACGGGAGTCATAAGAAACCCCTTTGAAGGGAACCCATTCTCCGAAGTCCACCTCAGAAGATCCCAATGGAGAGCCACCCCAGAAGAAATGGTGCAAGAGGAAGCACCTTGATTGTGATGAGGGGGAAGGGAACCCACATTCTCCTCCAGATGACATTTCATTCGGAGACATTATCAAAATCCTCAAACAGCGTGGGGAATGGAAGTCCCCTAACCCTTCTTCTGTGGAATCGGTGTTCCTGCAGGCCTTCTGTACCCGGCCATCTACTTCCTGGGTGACCCCACTAGCAGATGACCTTGTTAAACTAATTGTGCAGCATGCCTGGAAGGCCCCGGGACAATGTAGAACCTGTCTCCCGGAGGCCAGACAAAATTTTATCTACACCTGAAGACCAGCCCCACTGGTCCAAGCAGTTGACAGGTGATTCTATGGTCATGGTGGCGGCCACCAAGAGGGAACTGGCAGAAGATAGTTCCACTATCCATCCTCCAAACAGGGAGTTCCAGACCATGGACAGACTAGGGAAGTGGACCTATGCTTCAGCGACCTTCGCCATTTGGTCACTGAACTATTTAGCACACTTTACTCGCCTCCAAAGAGACCTAATTTCTGAAATGTCTTCCTCTTTGGTGGGGGTACTGCCTGATGAGGTGCGTGACACTGTCGCCTCACAGCTAGTTACCCTTGAATCCATCTCGAACTCCTCAATGCTTTTGATATCTCACACCACCGAGTGGGCAACTCGAGCTGCCGCATCTGGTGTTGTCATGAGACGTAATGCTTGGATGTGGTTGTGTGACTTCACAGACCCCTTTAAATCTTCCTTCGTCAATGCACCTGTCGATGAATCTGCACTTTCTGGATCCAAGGTACGAGACACACTTGCACGTAGTGAGAAAGATGGAAAAACCTTGTCTGCTGTGGGCATACGCTTTTCCAATCCTCAGAGGTCCTACTCCAGGAACCAGAAGGGAGAAAAGATGTGGTTCAAGAAATTCCAAGGATCCTTTCGTGATACTCATGGTGAACAATCCCACTGGGGCAGAGGGGGCAACTCATATGGAAGATGCCCCTTTCAGAGTAGGGGGGGTCCGCATAACCAGGGCACCAGAGATTCTTTCTCCGGCAGACCTGACTAGTGCTACTGAGCAGCTGCCCGATTGCTTTCCTCTGGAAGCAGTCAGGGGTCATTTTTCTCTGCATCTACCAGCCTGGCATCTTAATACTACCAATATTTGGGTACAGAGAATAATATACAGAGGCTACCAAATACCATTCGATTTAACTCCCAGACCCGTCAAACGAATCCCTGATGTACCACCTAATCAGAGGGAATTAGCAGCCTTAGAAATAGAAAAGCTGCTAAGAAAAAGAGTCATCCAACCAGTCCCACCAGACCAGACAGGATCCGGGTTTTACTCTTGGTTCTTTTTAGTCCCAGAAAAGACAGGGGACTGGAGACCAATCCTGGATCTCAGCCTACTGAACATATTTATCAAACCTCAAAAATTCTGAATGGTCACAGTACAGTCCATTCTTCCCTTCCTAGGGAGGGACAATTGGATGTGCTCTATAGACCTCCAGGATGCGTACTACCACATAAAGATGGATCACTGCTCCCGGAGGTTTCTCCACTTCTGGCTGGGAGCCAATCACTACCAGTTCAGGGCACTGCCATTCGGTCTCTCGACAGCCCCCTGAGTGTTCACCAAATGTATGGCAGTTGTGGTAGCTCATCTTTGGCTACAGGGATTCCAGGTGTTTCCCTATCTAGATGACTGGCTCCTTACCGCTCTGGCCAGGAATCCCCTAGTCCACAGCTTCTCTTACACTCAGTCTCACTCTCCAAATGGGGATTACAATCAACAAAGGCAAATCTCAGATGTCCCCAACAAAGACACTGGAATTTATTGGAATGGTCTTCGACACGACATCCTGTCAAGCTTCTCTCCCCCCTCACAGGCCTTTGAAAATAAGACACCAAATCTAAGACCTTCTTCCTCACACATATGTACCAGCACGTCTTGTACTGCAACTCTTGGGCTTCATGGCAGCTGCCATTATGTTAGTACCACTGGCGAGACTGCACATGAGAATCCTGCAGTGGCTCCTTTCCGCACAATGGTCGTTGTTAACCCACCCACTCAACCACATGATACGCCTTACAAACCATTGCAAGGAAGAAATGCTATGGTGGATGAAGCCACAAACAAATCTTTGGTGTCGACCATTCTGTCTTCCCCCAACCCACTGCCACGGTGACCACGGACGCTTCAGGGTGGGGGGGGGCATTTCTAGGGAAAGACTGTCCAAGGCACCTGGACCTTCATCGAGGCCAACTTGCACATAAATGTCCTGGAACTGAGGGCAGTTCTCTTAGCGTTGCAAGCGTTCCATGCATCCCTACCCTCGGGGACCATTGCAGTTCAGTCAGACAACATGTCAGTCGTCTGGTATATCAACAAGCAAGACGGAACCAGATATTACCCCCTGTGTCAGGAAGCCATGAGGATTTGGCACTGGGCCATAGCTTCCAATCGCTTTCTTATAGCAATGCACATTCCTGGAATTCCAACCTTATTGCGGACAATCTGAGCAGGAACATCCTGATGCCTCACGAGTGGTCCCTCAACCCTGTAATAGCAGATCGGATCTTCCAACATTGGGTCAAGCCTTGCTGTAACCTGTTTGCTTCCCCTCTAAACTACAAATGCAGAAGCTATTTTGCCTTGATTCCCCCCTCAAGGGGAACAACCATGGGATGCTCTAACTCACGATTGGCCACCGGGTCTTCTGTATGCCTTTCCCCCATTTCCCCTCATTCCAAAATTTCTCCAGAAAGCTCAGAGGTTGAAAAGCAAAGTGATCCTCATTGCTCCCTACTGGCCACATCAAATCTGGTTCCCATTTCTATGGCCTCATCTGATTCACAGCCCGTGGATCCTGGATCATTTCCAGGACCTGTTATCTCATCCTCAGGGACTGATTCATCTGAACCTGAACAGTCTCAAACTCACAGCTTGGTTCCTAAACTTCCAATGATTGCCAGGCTGCCTGACATCCCATCTCCTGTTCGTGAAATTCTTCTGGCCTCACACAAACCTTCTACTGGAAAGGTTTATTCTAGTAAATGGACTAGGTTCTCTATTTGGGCCAAAGACCAGAACTTAGGCCCTTTCTCTATGCCTATTCAAAACATCCTACAATACCTGGCTACTCTTTTACATGCAGGAGCCTCAGCTTCAACAATCACTGTACATTTAGCAGCTATCACCAGTTTTCATAATGGTCTTGATAATTCTTCAATTATGTCCCACCGCCTATACAAGATCTTTTTGAAGGGAATATTACATGTTAAACCTCCGGTCAAGCCTCCCTTAAAACCCTGGGACTTGACTCTGGTGCTTCAGTTTCTCACAGGTTCTCCCTTCGAGCCCTTTGATTCATGTGATTTGAAAATTTTATCATGGAAACCCATACTTCTAGTAGCACTCACCTCAGCGAGAAGAGTATCTGAGCTACAGGCGTTGAGTGTCAAGAGTCCTTACTTGATCTTCCACATGGATAGGGTGTTCCTTCGTACTCACCCTTCTTTCTTGCCCAAGGTCATTCTGGATTTTCCATTAACCAATCTAGTGATCTGCCGGTTTTCTACCCAAGGCATTCTAATAGAGGGGAGTACCTTTTGCATACCCTTGATGTGCACCGGCAGCTTCGTTGTTATTTGGACAGGACTAAATCTTTTAGGAAAACAGACCAATTGTTTGTGGCCTTTGCAGAACCCAGACTGGGTAAACCTGTTTCCAAAGTGACTTTATCCTCTTGGCTTAGAAACTTCATTACCTTTATCTACCAACAGAATAAGCTATCCTTACCTTCCAGAATAAAGGCTCATTCTACCAGATCTATGGCTACTTCTGTAGCTTTTCATTCCAGAGCCTCTGTGGATGATATATGCGCAGCAGCCACATGGGCAAGACCTCACACCTTTATATCTCATTACAAATTGGATTTGGCCTCCAGGGGACAAGCATCTTTTGGTTCTATGGTGCTCAGGAATATCCTTCCTTAGGGCCATCCAGGACTCAAGTAGCAGGGGACTCAGTCCTATCTGTAATGAATAAACAAAGATTTACAACATCAAATAAGAAGTTATGTCTTACCATAATGTTCCATCTGTGTTGTAGATCTTTATTCATTCATTACTCCCCCCCCCTCCCCCTACCTGGACTCCTGGTGGATTTTAGAAGCTCCTGGTTAGTGTATTTGCTCAGACAGAGCCTCCTACTATTTTTTCTATTAATACATCTTTTATCTAGGGCGGGCAAACTCGATCTGGGGTAACTAGGAGAGGGGCATTGTGGGTAGGTTCTTATCTGAGAGTTTTTGGCTTGCGCGAGCTGGGAAACAGCCATATCAGTTCCGAGTATGGAACCGAGGTTGTCAAAGGAAAAAATTTTAAAGACCAATACACGTAAGGTTCAGTTAAGGCACTTTAATTTACTTGCAGCAAGGAGACAAAAACAAGCAAATACAAGGATTTGTCTAACTACTAACAGGAAGTATGTTTATTTTTATACTATTTTACAAGACATGGCCTTTTAAGCTGATGTAATCAAACACAAATTTTAGTATTGTTTTACAGCAGATGTTACTTTAGATTTTCTGCTGACATGACTAGATTTGTGAGAAACTTTTCAGAAAAACAACCTGGCCTTGGTGACCATTAATCCGTCTACAAGCATCTATTGTACAGTGTTACTTTTTAAGGTACTTTTTTAATACAGATACAAGCAAATGCTGATTGCAGTTCATATTTTCAAGCAGGCTTTGTACTAATTATCTGTAACTTTTACAGCTGTGTATTTTTTAATGGCACAGCGGAACTTCTTGTCTAAGTTTTATACAAGTTGTATTGTTTTATTTATTATTTTCCTAACGCAAGCAGAAATCACCTGCTTTTCAGTAAATTTTCAAGGCACAAGCAAGATTTTAGCTAACAGTACAAGGTCAGAAAGCAACTGCAGTTTGTACAGATTTATGCAATATGAAATATAATAAATGTGTTAACCCTTTTCAAGCTCTAAATGCACTAAGCATATTGCTAATACACACATTAATACATATTTTTCTAACATTTCCCCCCTATTAATACTTTTATTTTACTTTTAAAATAAGCATAAACAGTTTTTTTTTCTAACCTCTTTTACTCAGGATTTGCAGTTAAGAGAGTCATTCAGTTTAAACTTATGAAAGCTTTTTAGTCTTTTTTCAGTTTTTTAAACTCAGTACTTCGATATAAGGTTTTAGAAACTGACATGTTTATAAGGTCTTTAATCAGTCTTTTTATGCAGGGGATACCACAACAAACACATACTCCCAGTAGGAGCATACCTACGCAAATGGCAATCAGGATGTTCATTAGGATGGTACCCCCCCCCCAAACCATTTCTGGAAAAAGTCCGTCAGTGGGTTTTGGCCTGGTTTGGTCATGGCCGACACTTGCTGAATTACCTTAAGATGATTGTCTACCTCGTGTTTATGGTCAGGAATATACAAACAGCATTTTTTTGGATTAAAGCGCACGTACCACCTCTCGCCACTAGGGTGAAGTCGAGAGCCATGCGGTTTTGGAGCACTACAGTTTTTATAGCATTTAGTTTATTAGTCACCAATTCGAGAGCAGAAAAAGTTGTGTTGCTCATTACTTTGAGAAGTTTTGACAGTTTTCTCAACTCCCAGATCGATTTCACTCCTCCATATGCTGTTAATATGCCTGCCCACGATATAACGCTATCACTCAAGTCCATGTGTGTCAGTCCTTTACCTAGAGAGTGATGGTCTGTCCAACACACATCGATTTGTCCCACTGGATTTACAGGTTTTTTGACGACTTTTCGGACATTTCAAATTTTTTCATGAGGCAAAACTGCAGTGTGTCGTATGGCCGGAACCAGGTAACCCAAAAAACAACTGCCGGACCAATTCTCAGGTAACCATTTGTATGCCTTTCTGCCACACACAAAATAACAGTCCTCTACTTTAGTAGTAACCTTGCTATGAATGTACACTCGCCCTGCATGAAATATTTTTCTATCAATTGTAGACAGCTGTTTATAAAGAACAGAATTATGTTTTACTTTATTAAGTGTTTTGTGCATCAATTTAAGAAATGAATCATAGTTTGTATTACAATAAAGATCTACTTTGTTACCTTTAGTGTAACATCTATAAGGAACAGTTACATTGCAATTGCTCCAACCCACCTGAACAGTATCATTTTTATAAAAACACACAGTTCCCTTTTGTGGAACAGACAAGTGCAATGCTATTTTATCGTGTGCTGTAATGGTTGAGGTATCATAAATCAAGTTTTCTCAGGTTTCATTGACCCCTAGGGGGACTGTAGTCATTAATATCCCCCCGTATGCTGTTGGCATAGCTGTGCAAATCCAGCAATTCGAAACATTGAAAGTCACAGCATACACATATTTAATTGCCTGGTAAGTGTTAAAGTTTGGATGCCAGTTTATGAGTAACACTTTACGTTTATTCAGTTCAGTCAGTGCGGCTGGGAAAAGAAAAGGCCACAACAAAAAGATTATTGTCACAAATACAGTTAACAGGATGATTATGCAATACTTTTGAGGAAAGGGTTGTTTTGCATTCCTGTTTCTTCAGGACTCTATCATTTTTGCTCTTGGCATGTAACAAGATTTTTGTCCAGTTTAAAGTTTTTAACTAATTTACAGTGCGTCAAGTGGATCCAGGAGGCACGCTCCGCAATTTTGACTGCAGTGGGTGTTGATAAAAGCACTTGATATGGACCTTCCCACTTCAGAGACGCCCAATTTTTCTTTTTAACTATCTTCAGCCAGATCCACGCTCCAGGGGGCACTGCCACTTTTGACAGTCTGGTTCGTTCTTTATCTGAAACAGAATTTAACTGCAACAAATGTTTAGAATTTAACAAATTACGCATATACTCTGCTAATGTACTGTTAGCTTCCTAGTCTGCGGGCATGAGAGATTTCCACTGAGGTATATAGTAAGCCCTTCCAAAGAGCTTTTTAAAAGGAGTCAATCCTTTTGCATTCGGAACAGTTTTCATGCTCAACAGTGCCAGGGGCAGACAGTACACCCAGTTTTTCTGTGTTTCTGTCATTAATTTTTTTAGCTTACTCTTTAAAATCCCATTATGCCTTTCTACTAGCCCTGCTGATTGTAGGTGATATGCACAATGATTCTTTAGAGAAATACAAAAATGTTTACTTAACTGCTGTATGGTCTGATTCACGAAGTGTGTGCCGTTGTCACTGTAGATCCTTTCCGGAATGCCAAATCTAGGGATGATTTCTTTAACAAGCACTTTGGCCACAGTCGTAGCGTCTGGATTTTTAGTCAGAAAGGCTTCCACCCATTTGGAAAACATATCTACAATGACAAGACAATACTTCTTATTTTCACATTTATTTAACTCTATGAAATCCATACAAATAGTATGAAACGGATATGGTGGTGTAGGGAAACTCCCTTGCTTGGGCTTTAACGCCCCTTGTGCATGATGTTTATTACAGATGTGGCATGACGAACAAAATTTTTTAGAGTAGTTTGTAAATCCGTACGTCGTGAACACTTGGTTCACCAGCTGTACCATCCCCCCTGTTGAGACATGGCACTGCCCATGGCTCAACAAAGCTGCATATTTAAACAAATTAGACGGCAATATCGGTTTCCCTTTTTTAGAGATGTACAGCCCCTTTTCGAGAATTGCTCCTTGTTTTACCCATCTTTGTTTTTCAGTTTGCATATTAAGTGTTTGCATTGTCTTTAACATTTCTAAGTCTAAAATCTCAGAGGGTTGTAGTTTCTTATTTAAAAGAAATACTTTTGAAGCTGCCTGCTTTGCAGCTGTATCAGCTCTCGCATTACCTTTTGAAATCCTGTCCTGTTGCTTGGTATGAGCTGTGCATTTACAAATAGCTACTTTTTGAGGTAACTGAATAGATTTTAAAAGATCTAAAATAAGCTGTGCATGATTGATTGGTTTGCCAGTAGATGTTATCATTTCTCGATTTTTTCACTGTTGCGCAAAAACATGTACATTAGAAAAAGCATACTGGCTGTCAGTAAAATTGTTTACACATTTACCCTTTGCTAAAGTACATGCCCGTGTCAAGGCAATTAATTCTGCTGCCTGTGCAGATAAACTGTGTGATAAAGATTTTGCTTCTATAATGTCTGTGTCAGAAACTACTGCATATCCTACTAGGTTCTGTCCTGCAGGACCCCTTTTGCATGAGCCGTCCACGTAGTATGTCACCTCGGCATTATCCAAGGGGACATCTGTAAGATCTTTTCTAGGCAGTGTCTTTTGCTCAATCACCTGTAGGCAGCTGTGTGGTGTGCCATCTGCAGGGGTTGGGAGCAAGGTAGAAGGGTTCAAAGTCGTACATCGTTCAATTGTCATATGAGGTTGGCTCAACAATATAGTCATACAGAAAAGATGCCTAGCAGGGGAAAGATATGCTACCTTTTCTTGCAGTAAAATAATCACGACTGCATGAGGCACTCTCAATGTGAGAGGGTGGAACAACACTACTGAGGCCGAAGCCTGTACTGCCATTGCAGCTGCAACTACTGCTTGTACACAGTGAGGTAAAGACCGTGCCACTGGGTCCAGTTGTGATGAATAATATGCAATAGGGCGCTGTTTGTCCCCATGCTGCTGTGTTAACACTGATGTCATATAACCTTGCTTACAATCTACAGTTTTGAAAAAACGTTTATGATAGTTTGGTAATCCCAAAACTAATGAGGACGCTATTAACTGTTTTAGTTCGCAGAAAGCAGATTCTGCTTCTGGTGTTCATTGTAATAAATCCTGTGCTGCCATAGGCTTTTTATAAATCAGGTTAGTCAACAGTGCAGATTCCAAGGCATAGTTTGGAATCCAAATCCGACAAAAATTAGTCATACCCAGGAAGGACATTATTTCCTTCTTGGTGGTTGGTTTTGGTGCTTGCAAAATCGCTATTCTTTTGTCCTCATCTAAAGTCCTACCTTCCTTGGATATTACATATCCTAGGTATTTTAACTTGTTTTTTCCAAAGCTGCAGTTTATTTTTGTTTACTTTATGTCCTTCAGTGGCTAAAAATTGTAATAGCGCTATGGTATCTTCTTTTCAATCTTGCTGGGTGGGGGACGCCAGCAGGATATCATCAATATAAAGCAAAATCTGACTACCTCTTGGTGGGGTAAATCCCACCAAGTTGCTTGCCATTTCTTGTGAGAATATTGTTGGACTTTCACAATAACCCTGTGGTAGTCATGTATATGTATACCTTTTCCCCTGAAATGTGAATGCAAACCAATGCTGGCTGTCAGGGTGTATCGGTATCGAAAAGAACGCATTGCTGATATCTACCACAGAAAAATATTTCTGTTGAGGTTTTAAATCATTCAACAGGGTGTGTGGGTCTGGCACCGTAGGCGCCCTTGGTATTACTGTGTCATTTACAGCTTGTAAATCTTGGACCATACGCCACTCTCCATTTGCTTTCTTGACAGGAAATAAGGGTGTGTTACATGGTGAATCAGGAGATTCCACCAGCACCCCTTCCTTAAGTAAAGCTGCTATAATAGGTTTAATTCCTACCTCTGCATCTTTTCTTAAGGGATACTGTCTCTTTTGTGGTCTAAATGCTGACTTTGGCGTAATAGTAACTGGTCCGGCTGTACAAATAAGTCCTACATCTGATTTTCCTGTTGACCAGAGGTTTTCTGGTATATTTTGTAAGGCATTCTCTTCCTCCTTCAGTAGGAGTGCTAATTAGCTGTCCTTGCTAGACTGCAAGTGTACAGCTGGGTGGGTCTGAGTTATCTAATTCAGCTTTTGCACTTGTATTTTTTGTTTTGACAGTTTTAACTCTGTCTGTTTTTTCCATCTCGTGACTTTATTTTTTAAGTCTTCCCATTTTACATTTTTGTCCTTAGTTAAGCTAACGTGGTAATTGATTAGATTTATAAAGTGCAATGAACTCCTGGGGCAACAAACAGCTGTCTACACTGTTTCCTTTTGTGTCCCAGTACAGATTACGTAATACCAATCTGTTTGCATGATTTTTAAACAATTTTTGCTCATATTTTTTTATCAGGTCCTGGTATATTACAATAATACAGAATACAGTGCAACAAATGCTGTTTATTAATGTCAAGGGAGGGGAACTTGCTGATGGCTACGTTCATCAACTCCTCAGTCACTGCCCCTGGACCAGTCGTAACCAAGTCCTGGCTGTACCAATAAAACATTTTACCCTCCAATTGCACTGCAAAGGTATCAATTTGTCGCTGTGCTTCCATACCCTGCATACTCGGAACTACTGCTATACCAAATAACTGCATAAGGTCTCTGCCCAAGAGGTTTACTGGGCATTTTGCAGATACAACCATTTTGCTTTTCTGGGTCAATCCTGAAACAGGATCAGTTATCACAATATTATGGGAGAGGAGCTCCCGATACAGCTGTCCATTAGCTGCTTTCACTAATATGTAATCAGGTGACTCTGAATTCTTTGGCAGTTTGGAGGGATGTACCAGGGTCCGTGATGCCCCTGAGTCACACAAGAATCTGACTTTTCTCCCTTCTATCAGGAGTGTAAATTTTGGTTTTGTGTCTGCTAAATAGAGCTTTAAGCTTAATAAAGCCAAATCCAATATTTTATTTATTTACTATCCGTGACTTTTTGCACTTCCTTTATTTCTTTTGTCACATTCTCTACTCCCTCTATTACATACTCATTTGTCCTTTCTCTGCTATCCCCTTCTAGTGATTTCTGACTACCATATAGTCAGTCCTCACCCTCCTTATCCTCCGTGGTTGCCTTCTTGTTTTTTTTTTTGCAATCCCTTGCCAAGTGTCCTTTTTTACCGCATTTAAAACATTCACCCCTTTTCTTTCGCCCTTTAAAGTCCTCTGATCGTTGATCAGATGGTTTGTTTCCCTGGGCATTTTTTTTGCCCTTTTTTTCGGACTGTACTACATAAACTTTTGCTCCATTTTTTACAGAAAATACTTGGGCTTTCTTTTTTTTGCTATTAAAATGCCTTTTGGCATGCCTAGCATATTTAAGCAATGACTGTAACCTGCTTGTACGATGATCTACCATGTGTTTTGTAATAAAGCTGCTTATAGGTGCAATACTGCCTTTCAAAAATGCATTTTTTAACTGCTGCTCGTATGGGGAATCATGTGTCTGGTCTTCAGGAACCTGCATTTCACAATGGTTATTAAAACATTTTAATATTCTGGCATAATATTGGTCAACAGTTTTACCTTCCTGTTGGATGCATTAATTAATGCAAGTCCAGTCTGCCCTAGGCTTTTATTTCTCAGAGATTCGGTCTGTAAGACCTTTCACTCTGTTGTCTAATTTTGCGCTGCTATGTGGGAGGGGCCTGAGCGCAATATCACAGGGATTGCAGTCGCCACTAATCATGTGCCAATCTGGTCCCACAATTTGTCTGACTACTTTTTTTTACCTTTTTTTTCATTTAAATTATAACTCAGCCTCATTTCTTGCAAATCTTTTAAGAACTTTTTAAAATTAACTTTTGGATGGGGAATTTCCTTAGTGGCTTTCCGGATGTCTTCCGGAGTCCAGGGTCTATACAGTAGAATAGTTGGGTCCTGACCTTCTTGCCCTGCCTGAGGATTAGGCACTTCTATAAATGAGCATATTTCTTCTTTACTCATAAATCATGAATTTTTACCCATTTGATATAACTCAATGTCCCCTTTTGAGTTTCCTGCCCGTGTTTGAGACCTGGTCTCGACGGGATCTCTAATAAACGGTTTCGCTTTTGTAGTGTCTCTACTCACAGTGACAGTAGGATATCGCGTGGGTGGACTAATTTGTTCACTTGCCTCATATTCTGGTAAGGGAGGCGGAGGGGCTGATGCTATTACTAAGTTATTGTCCTCCTTATCTAAAAACATTGCATTTGAATTATTACTCTTTTGTTCCCTTCGGTTTACTTCCTTAATTTACCTGTGTGCCTGAGGAATTCCTAATTGACGTTGCTTTTTTACCTGACCTCTAGAATCAGTTTTAAGCTGTTTGACAAGTTTGACAAGTGAGGATTTTTCTAGTTTACCATCAAATTTATACCTATTAACCCATTTTGAGTAGTATTTAATATTATCAGCATGCTGTGACTGCATGTATTTTCGTGTCTTCGATTAACGGCGGATTTTGGGACCTTTTTCTACAATTATTACCCATTTTGTTCTACCCTTTTAATCGTTACATAACACTTTATTTTTAACGTGGTACCACGGATGTTTTTATAATTTCTTCAGAATGACTGCCTACCTGCTCTGTTTCCCTGATCTATGACAAGACAGTAATCTTTCTGTCCCTGACTTAAAAATAAAGTCTTAACAGAACAAATACAAATCTAGTCCCTGATCTAAAACAGAAAAAGAAGGTAGATTCACCTTACCTGAGCCTTCGTGATTGATCACCTGGTTCGAGTAAACCCGTCCTTCAGTCGCAGATCAGAAAGTGGCTGGCCTCTTTTGTACGACAATTCAGTCAGGACTTTTCAAATAAGAAGAACCGATGTGGTTTCTTCCCCGTACGGTTTCAAGCCACCTGGCCTGTCTGATCCGAGGCGAAGTGAAGGTTTCCGGTCCGAAGGACCAATCTGTCAAAGGAAAAAACTTCAAAGACCAATACACGTAAGGTTCAGTTAAGGCACTTTAATTTACTTGCAGCAAGGAGACAAAAACATGCAAATACAGGGATTTGTAACTACTAACAGGAAGTATGTTCATTTTTATACTATTTTACAAGACATGGCCTTTTAAACTGACGTAATCAAACACAACTTTTAGTATTGTTCTACAGCAGATGTTACTTTAGATTTTCTGCTGACATGACTAGATTTGTGAGAAACTTTTCAGAAAAACAACCTGGCCTTGGTGACCATTAATCCGTTTACAAGCATCTATTGTACAGTGTTACTTTTCAAGGTACTTTTTTAATACAGATACAAGCAAATGCTGATTGCAGTTCATATTTTCAAGCAGGCTTTGTACTAATTATCTGTAACTTTTACAGCTGTGTATTTTTTCATGGCACAGCGGAACTTCTTGTCTAAGTTTTATACAAGTAGTATTGTTCTATTTATTATTTTCCTAACGCAAGCAGAAATCACCTGCTTCTCAGTAAATTTCCAAGGCACAAGCAAGATTTTAGCTAACAGTACAAGGTCAGAAAGCAACTGCAGTTTGTACAGATTTATGCAATATGAAACAGAATAAATGTGTTAACCCTTTTCAAGCTCTAAATACACTAAGCATATTTCTAATACACACATTAATACATATTTTTCTAACAGAGGTCCTATCTGTAATGAATGAACAAAAATCTACAACACAGATGGAACGTTATCGTAAGACATAACTTGTTTTTCCTCAGGTAGATTGCAAATGTTGGAGGTGTGACGGGGAAGAAAGAGGCAATTGGGAACATAGTTTTTGGGAGTGCAATGGGTTGGCAGACTTATAAAAAATTGACTGCAGACTACTCTAACAGAAATACTGGGTGAGTAAATTGGTGAAATGATGGTTTGGAGCTGTAATACAGAATTGGAATTGCCGAGACATGGTAAGGCCTTGCTGAATTTAATTCTGGTGCCTGACGAAAAAAGCAATTACTAGAAAATGGAACTCACAGTCTAAACCAGCTGTACTAGAAGTAGTGAATATAGTAACAGAGATAAAACAACTGGAAGTGGGATCTTTAGAAAAGGCTAAGAGCAAATAACACATAAAAAATGGGATTTGTGGAAACAGTACATGCAGAATAAGTTTTGGAGGAGGAATTAAATTTAAGGGAAGATGGGAATTGAATGAGCTTTGCAACATTTGGACTGACAATCACTGGATAGATTATAAGTGATGTATAACATTTGCAAGCGAAAATATGTCAATATAGTTTCTTTTCCTTTATGTAAATGCATGATTGCCTATGTCATAACTGATAATTTAACAAAGATATTTCTTGTTTAAAAAAATAATTCCTGAGGTTTCTAGTGAAGGAATGAATAATGACATGCTTTTTGGACCTGGTCTTGACACCAGTCAGCAAACGTAGACAGTTTTTCCTTGATGGTTTTCATTAATGCCAACTACTGCAATTCTGTCAGGTACAATCACAAGGACCCATTCAAGTATGCATTCTATACCAAAGATTTTTGTCTTTTGTCAGTTCTGATGGGTTATACATTTTGCTGTGTCAGTCTAAACATCTGTGTAGTTGGGATCTAAAAACGGTGCCAAGGAGTGTCTTTGATCAGCGCTGAAGTCTCCCAAGATCACAAGTTCATATTTATTTTTGGTTGTGTGCCACCATACTAGGTTTTCATCTGCATCTTTTGAGGGGTTAGCTGGAATATAAAGACTAGCTGGTTTAATGTTTATTTATATGTTTGTTTAAATGTACTGAGAGTAGGACAGAATCCCTATGGGGCAGTTATTGAAGCTGGAATATCAGGTAGGTATACTGTACAAAATTGTTCGTAATGATGACCATACAACCTACAGTTTTCTGCTGCCTATCTTTAATGTTGAGTCCTGATGCAGAACTTGATTGTCAAGGATGTCAGAGCTTAGCTTAGTTTCAATGATAACCCGATATATCACGACTATAGTTAGAGATCCACCTTTGCTGCAATAACTGACTTTGCTGCAAACACTGCAGGTTTAACAAATGCCAGTGCTCCAGGTCAATCCACTGATCTGACAGTATCTGTGGCATTGGGCAATGGTTAGGCTATGTACAGCCTCATTTGGGATGAGGAAATTTGTGGCTATATGTACCTTTTGAAAAATCTGTATAAGCAGTACATACACGGCTTTAACTTAACTATAGTCTCTATCAGTGATTTTAGTCTAGTGCATGTGAGTTGGCATTTGGGGTAAGTAGGGAATATGAGAGGGTTAGATGACTGAAGTATGACAATCCTAGATGACAGGTGCCTATGGTATGCATGTTGAGACCATAAAAACAAGAGAGTTTGTGTCAGCTGGCCAGGCGCTTACTGGATAAAAGTGACTCTAACTGAAGTCTTTCCTGTACTGGTGACATTTTATTTCCTGATTGTAAGGCAGTTGATAATGCAAGTTGAGGGGAGCTAAATGAGTATACATTTTGTCATTGTAAAATGTTTAGTCAAAGAGGACTAGGAGTGAATTTGAGGAAATGATTGGTACTGGAAATGAGCTAAGGAAGCTTCCATTTAAAGGTCATTTAACTTTGGGGAAGGCGAGTTTGAGCCTGGCATGGCCAGGTCCCATGAGTGTGCAGAAAATCTCTGGGGGAGATTTCTTCAACTTACTGCATGTGCAGAAGAAGTCCTGCTACCTGTAGTGTTTGCTGAAAAGCTGAACAAGGTAGCCCTAGCTGTGGAGCATATGTTGCTTGAGAGTGTGGAAAGTTGATCTCACTCACTGGAGAATAGCTTGGACAAACTGCACACACTTTAGAACTTGTAAACAGTGCAGTAGCCAAAAGCTGTCTTGAGAATTATATCTTCCAAGCTGGGTCAGTAAATAAACATTAAATAAAGTAAAATAATATGTTAAAGAATGGTCATGCTTTAGCTACTGCTGTACATATCACAGTTATGTACTTCAGCTATAAACTACATTTACACTTTTAATTGATATCGATCTTTTCTAACTTTGCTGCAATATTCCTCATTATACTCTGTATTAATCATCAAGGAAACAGCAGATGCACATGCTTTGTGTCCCTAGAATGGGGAAGTTGTCCATATTTAAGCAAAAATTATGATAGCAAAGGGGATTTAGTTAACAAGACTATAGATATAACAAAATGATGCTAGGATTTAGATATACAGCATAAAGGCACAGTATCAGAAATACTGCAGTCTTGTACCACAAACAACCTTGCACTAATTGATGAGTACTTTACTGCCATTGTATAATTCATTGTCACATCTTCCTTCCTGCAGTCATACTAATCGTTTTAGTAGTTATCATTCAACTGCTACTTCTGGTACTCTGACTTTTTGATATGCATCTAAATCCTAGCATTATCTCATTATATCTTTAGTGTTGTTACCTGCATCCCCTTTGCTATCATAATTTTACTCAACATTTTCACTATCTTTATCTTGCTCACTCACTACTAGCCTAAGACTACCACTACAGCAGCAGTGGACAATGCTGTAGTCCACTGTTGCACCTAATCCAGCTCAAGTGACTAACCTTCTGTTACCATCACTATATCTAGCCTTTTCAGCCAGTACCTCACCCTAACCATCTGTCCATCAACCATGGAGCCATAAACTATTAATTATTTGGCCAGCCTAACCTCCCTAAGCATCCTTAGGAAGTGTAGCGACTGTCTCATCTTTTCTGACGATGTTCTATTAATGCTTAAACAAAAATTCATCTGTGAGAGATGCATCTACATAAACAATCTGGGGGACAATTCTCTTGGATCTTATCAGTAAATATAAACCTACATATGATGAGAAAGTCAAACATCCTACCAAACTCTTCCAAGACAAGTGTCGGGGCACCTCAGATAGAAACCCCCTACTAAGAAGAGATAGGTACATCAACATCCTTGTCTATGCACACCACATCAGCACATACTATTACAATGAAATACAGGACTAAAAAATTCAGTGCCCCTAAGGTAAACACAGCCAGCAGCTAAAGATAACAATACCAGGAGTATCCTAGTTATTGGTGACATACAATAAATATTCAAGTTCTCAGTGACCCCACTATGAGTCATACAAGACTCTACACTCACCAGATTGGCAAAGGACAGGGTGATCTTCAGATGTCTCTTATGCACTAGGATTAGGGATGTACTCATGGCCCTCCTAGCCATGAAGCATTCAAAATATGTGCATTACCTTGTCACTGCTTATATTGAGTTGAACAGTGTCAAGTAGTCCACCTTGTAATAGGTAAAGAGAGAGACACAATGGAGCTTTGTAAGTTCTTAAGGAGGAAAATGTCTGGTGTGGAGTGGTATTTCACCCTCACCTAGAATGATGCTTAAAATTAAATTAACCATTATTGTTTTCAACAATTGATTATGTAAAGGGTGTAATTTAAGGGGGATCCCATTTGTGACAGTCTAGAAGAACACTGTAAACAAACCTTCCTGCTTCTTCAGGAATGGGCTGCACCTGCCCTTTGAGGATTTTTACATAGTGGGAAAACATTTCCACCCTCAAAGTGCCTTTTTTTAGACAGAACAGATTGAAATTACTAGAAATTATACTGACAGATTCCCATCTGCCAGGTGTGAGGGTGGCTCTTTTCTTCACAAAATGCCTCAGTGACAAAATTTCTGACTTGGAAATTTTCCTTTACTTGGAAAACATGCACATCTATATAGCTACTGAAACCTGGTTCCAATCTACAGAAATCGGTCAATATTGCAGGATCATAAATAGTTTTGGGGCATATCCATGCTTACTAGCGATCTCTTACCTATGTGTCTCATCCCAAATGACATATTTATTTAGTACAGGTCCAAATCATTCTCAACAAAACTATTTTTTATTTTATCAGTAATTATATATCCCTGTCTATGTCCCCATAGGAGCATATAAAATACCTAAACATACTCCCCCAGCTGTACGTCAAACCAAATATCTTTTTATTAGGAGATTTTAATTACCTAAAAATTACTCGTCCTTCCAACAGTTGTTATACACAGGCATTTTTCAATGTCATCAAGTCCAGATCCTTAGATCAAATAGTTAATCTCCTTACTAGTGGTCCAAACATCCTAGTCCTTGTCTTAACTCTTTCACACCTAGCATGGGAGGGACTTAACACATTCTGACACCTGTAGATTCACCTGACCTAAACCTTTGAGAATGCAGTTTTGCTGCCTAGGTATAAACAAGTATATATACCTCAATATCTATAAAAGTTATAAATAAAATTAAAATACAAAACTTTTTCAACACAAACACCGCTCTTCACAATGATGATCTTAATATGTCAGCCAGACATAATAGTATAATAGTGTTTTTTAATGAACAAGTAATTAGTTAATATGAAATTGTATTATTATAATCATACAAACAAGTACTAATATCTAACCATAATTGATAGACCACAACTATTAGTGTGACTTTTATTCATGAAGATGTAATCTTCATTTTGTTGTAAACCCGTTTTGCAGATGTCACTCCATTTTTGGATAATTATGATGTGTACACATATTTTCATTTTTAATGGATAAATACATGTAAATATGTGCAAAGCAGTGCTGGTTAGATACCAACTATTTGTACAAAGTTTTTCCGGCATTCTGCATGCTTTCATTTAATACCATGTTTTGCTTAGTTCACCTGCTACCTTCTGGTTCAAGTTATTAATATAATTATTAAAATGTGACATAAATATGTAATATTGTTAGATAAAAAACTACCATTTTCTCTAGCACTGAGTACCCTGTTTGTCTTAGAGGCTGTTCCTGACATCTGTGGTCTTTGGGCATATGAAATCCTATTCCACAATGTGTCCATGTGAACAATGTCTGAGATGCTTACCGAAACGTGATATTTATGCATTATACATATTTTATTAATGAACAAGTATAAATATCTTCAGACTAGTAGTGGTGACAACATTTGCAGCATTATGTGGGTGGCACAGTGGTGCAGTGGTTAGCATTGTCGCCTCACAGCAAAAGGTTCTCAGGTTCAGTTCTCAGCTGGGGTACTTTGTATGTGGAGTCTACATGTTCTCCCCTCATTTGCATGGATTTCCTCTGGGTGCTCTGGTTTCCTCCCACATTCCAAAGGCAAGCTTCTGGAGCCTTTCTCCCCAGGTCTCCACTGAAAATGAGCTCTGTCCCATTCGGACTTTCCCAGTAAATAAATGTTAAGTAAATAAATAAATGTAAGCTTTCATTTGATACTATGAAGTATATTATATATCTTACCTGGGTCAAGCTATTATCAGAAATATTAAAACAACAATAACAGAAATAGCGTAGTGGAATGTAATCTAACAAATCAATAAAACAACACCCACTGTTATCACCAAGCGAGACACACAGCCTGTATTTTTAAGCACATTTGTTCTATTTTATTACAATACTAGAACTTCTGAATGTTGTTTTGGTGATATAAGAATATTAATGTTTTGGCACAAAAAGAAATCACACTTTCTTGCTTACTGACCACTGCACTGGGATTATCAGACATTCCTGCACTGGGATTATCAGACATTCCTGACCTGTGTGCTGAGCTGTTCTATGAAATGTAGTTCCATTTAGTTACTATATGGATACTGTCTGAACTACTTACATAAAATGTGCAAATATTCACATATATTTATTCCTTAGCAACTACAAATATTTGCAAAGCAGTGTAAGTTAAACACCAGTTCTCTTGGACAACTTTAAGAGCCTTATGTAATCATTCAACAGACACCATTAAGAGCCATGTACTCTACCTTGTTTGGGTCAACAGAAATATGAATATGGCTTATATTCATAACTTGGCATAAAAATAAAATTACACTTCATTTATGTCAGAATGCATTCTTGTCATTTATGTCAGAATGCATTCTTGGTCTGTGTACTAACGTAACCTAAAAAACACAACAGGAATTCCGGCAGGTAGCAGGTGAACTAAGCAAAACACATAAATCCAAAAATAAAATATGAACATTTAATAAAACAATCAATGATATAAGCACTTTCATCTCTGTTCATTCAGTATATAACAATATAATCTAAACAGTTGTATTATGTATTAGTATTTGTCTGATGAAGTCTCTGAATGAACAGAGACGAAAACACTTGTATCATTGACTTTTTTATTAAATGTTCATATTTTAGTTTTGGATTTAGCTGTTTTGCTTAGTTCACCTGCTACCTGCCAGAATTCCTGTTATTTGTTTTACTAATGTAACCTGCCAATTGGTGTTCTGAAATACTACTCTGTGGTTTTCAGAAACATGATATTTAGACAAATCTTCACATTCATAATTAAGTACAAATATCTGCAAAGTGGTGGTAGTTAGACTAACAGATTTTCTTTTAAGATGTAACCTTTGATATGAGCCAAAAGCCAGCACCACATAGTCAGCATCCAAGTTCTTCAAATCTTCAAAATTATTGCATGATAGCAAAAAACAAATAGACCGGTTTCGGCTAACAAACCTTCTTCAGTGTATAATATTAACAAGCCCAACTGCCAACATTTATAATCAGTATTCTTCCCTCATTATCCAATCACAGATGTTCATTTAGACCTGGTGAGAAAAGAGCACCCAACAAAATAATCCACTTTTTTTCTTTCTTGTTTAAAATGTCATGCCAACCCATTTTGTCCACATCTTTAAACCTAATTCCATCAATAATGGTAAACCTAAACTGAGCTGAAGTGTGTTGTCGAGTGTGTTTATAAAGTGCATTACTATGTCTAGCACACCTTATATCACTCAAATGTTCTGAAATGTGTAACTTAAACAGTTGTGAGGTTTGTCCTACATAAAATGCCCACAACTGCAGGTCACCAAATAAATCACCCAATCAGAAATGCAGTCTCCATAAATACGTATGTCAAAAACCCGAGGTGTATTCTTAGAGCTAAATTCTTTAGACCTATTCACAAATTTACAAAAACTAAAATGATTGCAAGGATAGCAACCTAGTATCAATTTCCCACCCAAAGTAGTTTGTTGGTGTCAAAGGAAAAAACTTCAAAGACCAATTCACGTTAGGTTCAAGCAAGGCACCCTTTATTACTTGCAGCAAGGAGACAAAGCATGTAGGCACAAGGTTTGTCTGAATTACTGGTGATTAGTATATTATTCTTATACAGTTCTCTTCCTGTCACACAGAAAATGTTACTATTCTATTGCTGACGTAGTTAGACACAGCTTTCTGTATGTTCTACAGAAAATGTTACTAGACTTATTGCTGACTAAGTTAGATCATCTGCTGTTTTGCAAAACATTTTGAGAAAAACAACCTGGCCTTGGGCTTATTTTACCCATTTTAAGATTTAAATTCTTCAGTTGTACTGTTCTAATACATGTGTTACATTGTGTCTAGATTCGAGGTACATTTCTAGCTTTGGTACAAGTAATGCTGACTATGGTTTAAACTTTCAAGCATCTATTGTTTTCTTTATCAATGCTTCTAGCAGCTGCATACTTTCTTATAGCATAAGCAGAAATGAATATCTCTTTGTTAGGTTTTATGACATTAGCAGAAATGAAATGTCTCTTGTTATTCTCATGACATTAGCAGAAATGAAATGACTCTTGTTAAGTTTCTAATAGCTGTGCAGATTCATGCAGTGTGAACAGAATAAATGTATTAACCCTTTTAAACCTCAAATGCACTAAGCATGCATATTACTATTATATATTTTTCTAACAGTTGGGTACTAGTAATCACAGAGAGTGGCCTCTTACAATACTTCAGCCATCCACCTATGGTCTTCCCTCTTCTATATGAAAAAAGACATTTAGTGGGCAATATAGTCCTCAAACTATCTTCTGACGTTAGAATGTTCCAATATTTACTTACTATGTTAATCAATACAGAGATATTATTACCATAATTAGTAACCAACCTTAACTGGTTATTAGCGGTAGATTTATATCTCTGATATTGCAACAAAGAATTCCTGTCCAATGTTTGAGCATGATTACTAGATTCCAAAATTTGTCCTTTATTATAACCTCTATTCAAAAATCTGTCTGTCAACTGTTGACTGTGTACTGAAAACAACTCATTTGATGAATATATATCTTGTTCATCAAATGAGTTGTTTTCAGTACATAGTCAACAGTTGACAGATTTTTGAACAGGGGTTATAATAAAGGACACATTTTGCAATCTAGTAATCACGCTCAAAAATTGGACCGGAATTCTTTGTTGCAATATCAGAGATATAAATCTGCCACTAATAACCAGTTAAGGTTGGTTACTAATTATGGTAGTAATATCTCTGCATTGATTAACGTAGTAAATAAATATTGGAACATTCTAACTTCGGAAGTTAGTTTGAAGAATGTATTGCCCCCTAAATGTCTTTTTTCATATAGAAGAGGGAAGACCATAGGTGGATGGCTGAATTGTTTTAAACGGCCACCCTCTGTGATTACTAGTACCCAACAAACTACTTTGGGTGGGGAATTGATACGAGGTTGCTATCCCTGCAATCATTGTAGTTTTTGTAAATTTGTGAATAGGACTAAAGAATTTAGCTCTAAGAATACACCTCGGGTTTTTGACATACGTATTTATGGAGACTACATTTCTGACTGGGTGATTTATTTGGTGACCTGCAGTTCTCAGGCATTTTATGTAGGACAAACCTCATGACCGTTTTATGTTCCGCATTTCAGAACATTTGAGTGATATAAGGTGTGCTAGACATAGTAATGCACTTTATAAACACACTCGACAACACACTTCAGCTCAGTTTAGGTTTACCATTATTGATGGAATTAGGTTTAAAGATGTGGACAAAATAGGTTGGCATGATATTTTAAACATGAAAGAAAAAAGTGGATTATTTTGTTGGGTGCTCTTTTCTCAACAGGTCTAAATGAACATCTGTGATTGGATAATGAGGGAAGAATACTGATTATAAATGTTGGCAGTTGGGTTTGTTAGTATTATACACTGAAGAAGGCTTGTTAGCCGAAACCGGTCTGTTTGTTTTTTGTTATCATGCAATAAACTTGAAGATTTGAAGAACTTGGTTGCTGACTATGTGGTGCTGGATTTTGGGTTTTTCTGGATTTCATTGTTTAGCTGTGCACCTTCCCGTTACTGGCGTGCTTCATGGGGGTATGACCTTTGATATGATGCCATGATATTTCATGTAGACTCCTTCTTGGCCAAGTTATTATAAAACATAATAATAGCATATATTCATAATTTGTTATGAAACAAAATCACACTTTCTTACTTACTAATCACCTAAATTGGATCAGCATGCCTATCCAAGAAGATCAAGAGAACATTCATATTTCACTGACCTGAACACAACACATGACCATCAATTACAGCCACTTCTATAACTGTGACTGTACACCTCCAATGTTTGATTGTGATGAAATGAATGAATACATAAATAATTACAACACAGGAATGTATCTATTCTCATGTCACTGCTAAAATACATTATGAAATCTACTATACCTATATTCATATCTCTCAACCTCTTAGCTCAAGAATCAATGAGAAAGATACAAAAAATAGTGGACAAATGACCGAAATCAAGAAGAGATACTCCCCTTATATACTTGAAAGTTGCTTGTATAATAGGCTTTGCATTTGCATGCTTTTTCTGAAGGCTAGACACACACACACACACACATTCCTTTTAACCTCTTAGTTAAAAATGGTGTCAAAGCCAACAAATAATGAGGACTAAAGACCATAATTCACAACCAGGGATAGGTTTTAAGATAGTTTTTTATATATTTCAAAAGCTGTTAGAATGGCAGGGTTTGCACTAACTTGCATTTTCTGAAGAGTATGCAGTCTGAAACCCAAACATCTGGTAGTTTTTAATTATTTATACTTGAATATGAAGTAGGCAAAAGCTTTTTTTTTTCTAAAGTCCACACAGTTGTTTACAGATGCTGACAGATGCCTCAGACGTCTCAGCAACCAGTTGGCTATTAGGACATTGACATCTGTCCTTGTTCTACTAGCAGAGAGCCGCAAGGTCATGGGCAATTGAATACTTAAATTACAAAAATAAAGTTGTAATTTTGGACTATATTTGTAAAGAAACAGCACAGAACACCTGAATACATCAAGCCATGTGAAAAAGCATCTGGTATGTCTTTCCAAGGGGAATATTCTTCGTGTAAACAGGTAGGAAATACTGGGAGTGAGAAAAATTGCTTTTTCTTGAAAAATTCAAATTGGAAATTTTCTTTTTATTGAGCTGTCTTGTACATGTACATTCACACTTCCCATCAATTGAATGTATGTATTTGCGTCATATTGATGTGAAAACATTGATACTAAAAACAGAGAGCTCATCAAAGGTCTGCATATGTGGTAGGGACAGACTGTGTTTTGTGCTGGCACAGAGAATTGCTCAACTCGCACTGTAAGTGCAGAATAACTTAACTTGCTTTCCTGCCTTCTGCTCAGCCCCAAATGTAGTCCCTTCCTTAGTTAATTCAGACCATTTAGCCACAACCGTCTGCCTCAAGACCAACCTCCTTATTCCCAGTACTACATCTTCATTCAGTGACTTCAGCAAATGCAGCCTACTAGATTTTATCAACCTTTTTGAATAATATAAATGGTTCAATCACATTGAATTCCTGAACACTGGCTCGCCAACCCTAACCAAGGAAATTTATGCTCGATTAAATCACTCTATAGGAAAAACTGTCCCCTTCCATCATAAGCAAACAATAACCACATGAAACATCCAACCTGGTAGAGTAAAAGAATCACAAATTATAACAATAACCATAAGCTCCAAGCCTTATATGAATCTGTCCCCTTTCCAGCTCATAAACTAAAACGTATCTAAATTAGTAAGGAACTCAAGAATATTATGAGAAGCACCAAAGCTGCCCATAAAACACATGATAGCCACAAACACTAAAGACATCCATAGGACTTGTTTAACCATGTACATAAAATCTGCACTAATATCCTTGCCATGCTGTAAACACACTGTAAATAGTACTAACCACACAACGCAGAATTCATAGGTGACAGCTTGGATAATACATTTTGTACTAATTTCACTCCTACTACTATTCCCTTGGTCCCTCATACCATTTCCGGCCAATCCCCCTGTTCTGACCAAGTCTTTGCTACCTACTTCAAAACAAAAAAATGATATCTCCATGGGGTCAGGCAACATAACCAACTATTTACTGTTTAAAACATCAAGTAACCAAAAAGCTTCAAACAAAATGTCTTGGTTATGTAACTGAAGAATGGGCAAATGTTATACTCTGTTAGTCTTCCCCTCTATAAATATGACCTCTCTGCTGACACTGGTAATTCTAGGCTTATCATTCTCCCTAGCCTTATCTGAAAAGCCATGGAGTGAATTATTGTAGAACTAATCAGTAAAACATACAAGATCTACAGACCATAGATCCTTCACAGTTTGGCTTTGACAATGGTAGATCAAGCATTCTTAATCTAATTAGCTTCTTCATAAAGTCATCAAAGTCCTAGATAAAGGACTTTCTATCCATACTGCTTATGTGAACTTATCCAAATAATTTGATAACACTTTCCACTTTGTTATCATAAATAAGCTAACCCAACTAAACGCCATTCTCTTTGCAGGTGACTATATTGATAACTGGCTAACAAACAGAACACACACACAATCTGAATAAATGGCACCATTTCCAAAAAGCAAAATGTAACCAGTGGCATCCTTGAGAGTTATGTCCTAGGTCTTCTCCTTTTGGAACCTATTTTTCTAAAGTAAAGGTAAATGCTAGTAATCTTTGGCTAACTAAGTCTGTCTGCAGATGACTTCTCCAAGCTAAATATCATTGTAAACTCCTGTTCAGATTCACAGCTACTCCAACAAGACCTTAATTACACTGATAACTGATGCTCTAATCACAGCCTCATCCTAAATACAACCTTAGGTGAAACTAATGCTTCTGCATATTATCACATAAATTAAATTCACTTTTAAGACTGACACCATCATCCAGAATTTAGGAACTTACATAGACCAGAAGCTGTCCTTAAATTAGCATATTTCCAAACCAGTTCACTAGTAAGCCAAACAATCAGAACCTTGAATCCTATAACGTAATAGTAAAATTCTTTATTCAGTACAACAATCCTGGACCACAAATGATAAAAGGCATCATCAGAGTACAAAATAAATAACCAACAACGTCCCTTAAATACAAAATTCTTAATTGCTTAATAACGTGATTAACAATTGGCACTCAATGGTAAAGAGTATATTCCTTTTTAGTTAGTAAATCTAGCATACACTTGAAAACTAGTTAGGTAATGAAGTCAGCAACGTAATATTTTATATTCATAAATCACTTAATCACAAATGTGAATTTCATGTTACAATTTTATAATCTAAAAATTTCTTAAAAATGCAATATAAATATAATGTTAAAATAACAATATTACATTATAATAAATATTACATTAAATATAATAAATATAATATATTAAAATTTAAAATTTAGAACAATCATTAATAAATATATTAATATCCATTATATTCTTTAATTTCTTTCAAAATTAGAAATATAAAAAAATGTATAAATAGAGTAAAAACCAAACATAAATACTTATGTATTAAATAGTTAAATAAATTGTGATTTTAACTTAAGTATGCTAGCAATGGAAATTTGGTCATTAATACCAGGCCACCTGTTGGCATTTAATCTAAGCTGCCAAATACATTCTTTAGCTTCCAACAAAGTCTTACTGTCACCTCCATTATGTAACATAGCTTGAGGTATTCTGTCAATTACAAAAAATAAAAATTTTTTGAAATTAACACAGCCAGTACTATGAATGTATAAGGCACTAGTCTGTTTCTGAGTCCTGATATCACTCATATGTTCAATAATTCTAGTTTTTAATTTCCTATGTATTTTTTCTATATAGAGGGCTTGACAACCTGTGCATGAAGCAGCATAAACAACCCTACTAGTGTTACAGTCACAAACCCCGGGACATCTAATTGTCTTTTCATAATTAGAAATTAGTAAATATGGTCCATTATTAATAAATCTGCATAAACTCCACATTTATTCATTTTGGATTTCTTAATCATATCATTGTATATGGGTTTTTCAAACAAATTCTTTAAAGTTTTCCCTTTACTGAAAGTAAATTTGGGTTTATTCCCCAAAATATTCTCTAAATCAGTATTAGTTTCTGTAATGATGTCCCATGAGTCGTGTAACACTTTAATGATTTGTTGTGATTTTTCATTAAAAGGATGACTCTTTAGATGGTAAACCATAATGTATAATAGGTTTATATAGTGTAGATCTGTTTCTTATTATGTCTTTACTAATATTAGATACTAACTCCTCAGGGTAAGCTCTAGAAGTAAACATGTTTTTTAATTTGAAAAGTGTCATCACAACTTACTAATCTAGACAGCCTCACCATCTGACCTTTACTAGGTTTCTCTTGGAGTAAGTTTTTTTCCGATAAATGTTTGATTCAAGTTTATCATTTTGTAATGATATTGTAATATCTAAAAAATTAATCTTTTCGAATGAAGTATAGCTTGTAAATTTTAAAAACTTGTCTGTGTAGTAAATTCTTTGAGCTCAAATTCAGATCCTTTCCAAAAATTAAAATATCATCCTCCCATGCTGCTAAAACAAAGTTACCATTAAAATATATAAAATTATTTTCTAATACCAATTCCAACATCTGTGACAACAGTCTACACTCAGAGTTATCATAATTGCTGTATTTGTTAAGACATATTTCAAACAACTCAAGACCTTCTTGATGTGGAATTACACTAAAGAGATTAATTACATCAATAGTGACCATACAAAAATCAAATTTACCATCAACAGTATTTACAAAGTGTCTAATAGAATCCAAACAATGCCAAGAGTCTCTGACAAAAACATTTTTACACTTAAAGTCAATAAAAGCAGCCAAGGTCTCAGTCTTTGATCCTATGGCAGAAACAATAGGTCTGAATGGAGGATTGTCTATATGTTTGTGAATTTTTGGAATCCCAAAAATAGATGGTATAATTGGGAATTCCACAGTGATATATTGATAAATTTGTACATCAATTCTTCCATCCATCAAAAACTCATAAAGCAGCCAATCAATTTTAGTATATGCTTTGTCAACATCGTGCCTATTCACCTTTTCATAGGTCTCTTCGTCATCTAATAGTCTAACCATCCTGTTGATGTAATCATCAGTCAACATAATAACAACCCCACCTCCTTTGTCTGGTTTCATTATTCTAAATTTATCAGTACTAGTAAGCTCTTTAAGACAAAATCGTTCCGCTAAAGATAAATTATATGAAGTACTTATTTTTTCACTTAATATCCTTCTTATGTGTGTTTCACATAATTTTTCAAATACATGTATAATGAAGTTCTGGCTATGATGTTTGAGTGTAATTCTAGTATCTTGTGACATAGTATTGGAAATATGGAAAAATACTTTTAAATTTAATAACCTAGTATATGTTTTTAAGTTTATTAAGACATTACCAATGTCTAACCTAATGTGAATCCTTTACTAAACAAATTTAAAAAGTTGTTGTCAAATGTTCTTTCAGTAAAATTATACAGATTGAAACCCAAGTGTGTTATAATATTGCATCCAGTACCAATATTATTTGTACTGGTGTCAACACATACTGTATTCTGTTGTAAAACTTCAACATCTTTATTTTGATACAATATTGATGAAGTTTCAAATTCTGTACAATCAGATCGGTCGACATCAACATCACAATCTTTGTCACTTTGTACTACCAACTGCCCCTTCTGTTGCCTCCATTGTTGTAATTTCTTTGAACATAATGATTGTAACTGCCTTGTCTCTCTCTTATTCTCTCTGATCTCCTTAGGAAAAACTGACTGTGTCTCATCATTAGTATCTAAATTAACTCTATACTGTGACTCATGGTCAACATTGGTATTGAAACCATTAGAATTAAAATTCAAATTACTGTTAAAATTATGACCATTCCCCATTGCATTTGTATTATTACGATTCTGGTTGTCTGACTTCATATTTTTATATTCCCTAAAATGATTGTATGCTCTATTATTTTTATAATCATTACTATCTCTCTCAATTTTCATATTCTTAATATCTAAACCTTTAGTAATGTATCTATCTAAATCTCTAAATATGTTTTCCATTTTAAACTTGTTATGCTCAAATAAAACATCAGCCTTAATACCTGTGTCTAAATTACATAGCCCCCATCTATGCTAACTTAGTTTTAGCAGCATGGGAGGAAGAGCATGTTTTTTCTTGCAAATTTCGGAGTAAGATTTTATTATAGTTAAGATTTTTGGATGATATTTTAATTTTTTGGAAAGGATCTGAATTTGAGCTCAAAGAATTTACTACACACATTGGGCTAACGACAAGTTTTTTAAAATTTACAAATTATACTTCATTAGAAAAGATTAATTTTTTAGATATTAGATATTACAATATCATTACAAAATGATAAACTTGAATCAAACATTTATCGAGTTGTCACCCGAGTCATCAGAAGAGAAACCTAGTAAAAGGTCAGATGGTGAGGCTGTCTAGATTAGTAAGTTGTGATGACACTTTTTTGGAAGAACTCGTCAAATTAAAAAACATGTTTACTTCTAGAGCTTACCCTGAGGAGTTAGTATCTAATATTAGTCAAGACATAATAAGAAACAGATCTACACTATATAAACCTATTATACATTATGGTTTACCATCTAAAGACATGTCGAATGTTAGGATTGTTGGGCATGACACTTTTGTCATCCCTTTTAATGAAAAATCACAACAAATCATTAAAGTGTTACACGACTCATGGGACATCATTACAGAAACTAATACTGATTTAGAGAATATTTTGGGGAATAAACCCAAATTTACTTTCAGTAAAGGGAAAACTTTAAAGAATTTGTTTGAAAAACCCATATACAATGATATGATTAAGAAATCCAAAATGAATAAATGTGGAGTTTGATTTATTAATAATGGACCATATTTACTAATTCCTAATTATGAAAAGACAATTAGATGTCCCGGGGTTTGTGACTGTAACACTAGTAGGGTTGTTTATGCAGCTTCATGCACAGGTTGTCAAGCCTTCTATATAGGAAAAACACATAGGAAATTAAAAACTAGAATTATTGAACATATGAGTGATATCAGGACTCAGAAACAGACTAGTGCCTTATACATTCATAGTACTGGCTGTGTTAATTTCAAAAAATTTTTATTTTTTGTAATTGACAGAATACCTCAAGCTATGTTACATAATGGAGGTGACAGTAAGACTTTGTTGGAAGCTAAAGAATGTATTTGACAACTTAGATTAAATGCCAACAGGTGGCCTGGTATTAACGACCAAATTTTCATTGCTAGCATACTTAAGTTAAAATCACAATTTATTTAACTATTTAATACATAAGTATTTATGTTTGGTTTTTACTCTATTTATACATTTTTTTATATTTCTAATTTTGAAAGAAATTAAAGAATATAATGGATATTAATATATTTATTAATGATTGTTCTAAATTTTTAATTTTAATATATTATATTTATTATATTTAATGTAATATTTATTATAATGTAATATTGTTATTTTAACATTATACTTAAATTAGCATATCCCATGTATTGTCAGAAGATCTTCTACCTTCCTTATCTCATCTGTTGTGGATTCTCAATCAGATCCAAATCAGTCTTACGTTCCCTTTACTCTGCCATCACTTACCCGATTGTAGAACACAATGTTCCATTTGGTATGTGTAGCTCTAAACAACTCTGTCAGTTCTAAAGACCCCAGTGTTTTATAATCAAAATAACCAAAGTTTAAAGAACTGCTCTTCTTTGGATAGACTAAAAACCTGCCCTTATTTTATGTGATCAGACAGATGTCTCTGCAGTGATCTGTGCCTTATGTGCTAAACTGTGTCAAACCCTGTTGTCTGAAATATCTGAAACATCCTTTTCCTCAAAAAGAAAAACTCCTTAGTTAATACCCATTCCAAAAACACAGTTCTATGTTATAATATCTACAATTCAGGGATAGATTTATCACCCACTGACTCCCTGGAACAAACTTCCCTTATATATCAAACATGATAAAACTTGAGCAGCATTCAAACTTTGATTAGATGAATAGGTGGAACCTAAACATTCATCCTTGGAGTCAGTGGCTACAAATGTGTAATTATGCCAGACTTAACATTATCATACCTTAGTCCCTCCTTTCCTTCTCTGCTTATCTTTTTTTCCATTTTCTCCAACTTCTCCCTATCCCTTTTCCTCTGAAATAATTCATGTTAAAAATATTCAATCTATACCTCCCACCAGCATTTTCTGAAGTATTAGCTTGCCTTCAAGGGTTCTTATTTTATGGCATTGCTGGCTGTGAGTACAATGGGTGACATACCACTGGCTTAGTAGAAAATTATGAAACTGTGAGCCTTCTTCAAGTGACATTTTGTTAAAGTCACAGGTCAGCTGTAGCTTTAAAAAATCTGAGTTGTACAGTGGTAGCAAGAAGCGTGTAGGAGTAAATCTAAGTTGTCAGGTGGTATAGAGGAGGATAGTGTAGAAATTTATGTGCATGGTAGATGAAAGTGACACATCAGGACTGTGATAAAAGATTTCTGGTATTAGATGAAAGGGCCTAAGGAGAATGGTTATTTGAGTTGTGCAAGTGTAAATGTTATATTTTATTACTATATATGGGTGCATCTCCTTTTGACTTTAGACACGTACATAGTTGGAAATGTAGGCATATATTCTCTGCCATTGCTGTGCTTTTCATTTGCAGCTGTGGCATGCTATAATGTCTTTCTTGAATGGAGATCTACAATGCTCCTCGTGTACTAATAATAGCATTATAAAAACAATATTTTACCAAAAATCATATATGTATATTTAATGCAAACAATTACATTAGAACTATTCAAAACCACTATTTACAAATAGAACAAAGTGCTTTTTAAATTTTTGAACAACACACAACTGAAACCTCGGTTATATCTGGAACATCAGACTAGATTTACTCCACAAAGGTGCCATAAATTTCCTAACCTGGGCTTGAGAAAGGCTTATCATGAGCAGGAAGCCTTAACTTGGCTTTGCAAATCCTAGACCACTGTACCATTGATATTTCCAGAAGTCGTAGCATAGAGGACAGTCCTACTGCCATAGCTGCATGCTAATGCTAATTAGCCATGTGCTGTCCCTTGGAATTGCCAGTGGCTCCCAATTTACCTTGCTAAGCAGTCTCAGGAATCTCTTGGCTGTGTAAACTTCCACTGTTAGAAGAAAAAAGTAAGCACTGTCAAAACACATCAGTCACCCATTCACTTTCTTTGGAAGCAGTCATGGTGCAGGTAAGTTTAGCCAAGATGTGGAATGGGGAGCTGTTAGTGTGTGTGTGTGTGTGTGTGTGTGTGTGTGTGTGTGTGTGTGTGTGTGTGTGTGTGTGTGGCACGTGCATGTCTGTAGGGAAATCAACAAAGCTGGATGAGCGTGTGTGTGTGGGGGGACCTACTGGGGGGGGTAGGTAGGAAATCGAGAGTCTGGATTCATGTGTGTTGGGAGTGTGCACGTGAATGAATAGAGTTACAAATCAGCAATGTGGAATGTTTGTATAATGCATTTTAAGGGAATGACAGGCTGTGGACAAGTTTTAGGAAAGCAATTGTTTGGTAATATTTGGGCTATGGCTTGTATATTCTGCATCTTTTTAAACAGATTTTTAAATTTTAATCTGAATTCAGTGTATGACAATTCTTTTTAGGATGGGGGAAGAAATTCACAGCGTTTTCCAGGAATGAAAGACGTGGTCTGTGACGTGTTGTTTCGTCTGTGACATTTGTTGTGAGGGTCCTGAGGGAGAAACTGAAGTAAGCTGATAGTCTGAGGACCTTTGTATTAGGTGACCTGCTACAAAGGGGAAGGACTGTATTTTTAACAGTCTGGAAACAAGGAAGACAAGTAGAAAACAGGATCTTTGTCTATATTACAGGTATACATTTTGTTTGACTAGAGTAAAGCAGTAGTGTTCTCTTCTAGGAGACGGGGTAATAAATCTGCAAATACAGTTGCTAATTGCTTGTAGGGTTGAAAGGGTCTTTTTTGATGCTGAAGTAATGAGCCCTATGGAGGACATATTCTAGTTATGCTGCAATGATATCTTTACCTATTGCACATCTGTTTTCCAGTCTGAGAAAGTAGGAAACTTATATTGACCAGAAGAGTAGCCTGATAATTTTGGCCCTCACTCTGTAAATGTGATGTCAAAAAAAATGTTCTCCATGCAACAAGAGGCTTGTAGTCTCTAATTATCATGGTCATTACAGAGAATGTGCCAGTCAAGGGGTACTGATAAAAAACTTTCGTAGGTTCTGAGTATGATATGATATATCATAAATCTTTTTTTCAGCAGAGAAAAACCTTGAACCCATTAAGAGCATTTGTACTTATTCCTGAAACAGTGATACCTTGAAGTAATTGGTTATGATCAAGCAGATTCAAGACTTTTGTATGGTCTGTGGACTGTCATTGTGGTAGATTGTCCTTCTCAGCATTTCAAAGAATATCATCATTTAAGTTATACACGTTCTTGCCAATCAATAAATTCAGATTTCTTGCAACCCATTCCATGAATAAAACTGCCTAAGCTTCACCAACCCATATATCTTATACCACTATAAGCTCCCTGACCATTAAAAACATACTAGCTGGGGTAGCATGTTATATTTCTGAATATAGATAGTTGACTGCTTGCAAACTAACATTTCAAAAAGTTTTCCAGCAGTTGTTAGAATGGAAATGGGCTTGACATGAGTGGATGTGGAGTTTTTTTATTTTATTTTATTTTTTATTTTTTCCTATTTGTTATCAGGTAAGCCTACTAGACACAAATGCCCCTGTTTAGAAGTGACCCAGGAGTATTCTGTGGTTTAACGACCTCTTCAGAGTCACACAGTAGGCAAATGAAGGTGGAAGGAATCAAAGCCTGTACCCTGGGCACAGAAAACATCAGATTAACAACTAAAAGCTTCAGTTTTATGGCTTACTTCTGCATACATGTAATTGTGATGGTACTGTGGCATATATTATAGATGTAGTGTAATGGTTGAATAAAGGTGGTTTAGTTAAAGAAGTAAGTACTGGCTCAGTGGGAAGGGGTGCTGAGCAAAGTCTGTTAGTGAAAAGGAGTCTGTGAAGTATCAAGTAAAAACTTCCTCTACCTGTTGTTTGTTTGATGTCCATTCATTTTTTTTTTTTTTTTTTTTTGCTGAACAGTTCTGTAGATCCCTGGAATGTTTTTAAGGTAGGATTTTTGTGGACTGGGTTGAAAAACCTTATGGCTTCTAATGGTCTTTTTTGCTATGTTTCTTAGGTTAATAAAATTGTATTTATTATGGAGTATGATGAATGTTTCCATGCCTGCCAGGCTGTATCCATGGCTTTAATAAAGCCTTTAGTTCTTTGGTAGTCCAAAGTTTGTGCTTGCTTATTTTCACAGACTGAAGATGGCTGTGAACTATTAGGTTCATAGGTTCATAGGTTGATACTAGGCTATCTGCCGTAGGGCATTTATAAGCCTAGCCAGAGTGTGTTTGGCTTTCGCCACCCTTTTAGATTAGTTGACTGTGCCTCTGTATAGTAGGTCACAGAAGATAGCCCTTTTAAGGTTAGTTTACTGTGCCTCTGTCTAGTAGGGACACAGAAGAGATCCCAGGGGTAAACCTACGATCTCCCATCCACTCGTCAAGATTTCTCTTGAAGAGGGTCATTGAGACATGGATTGGGATTTTGTTCCAGAGTGAGGGGAGCCTCTGGGATATGAATCTGTCCCTCCAGTATGCCCTATTTATTTCTGTACTGAGGTTTAAGTCCCTGGAGCATGTAGCTCCAAGGGATTTGGATTTCCTGAGGTGGAGCATGTCCATTAATTCTGGTTTGGACATGGCTTTATACGTCAGGCACAGATTGCCTCTGAGTAGGCAGTAAGCAACTGAGTAGAGCTGGAGTTTCTTTAGCCTAACTGCGTAGGGCATCTGTTTGAGTCCCTTGATCCTCTTGGTGAGGTACTTTTGGGGTCTTTCCAGTTGCTGCAGGTGTCGGGTAAGGTACATGTCAAATGGGGCATTGTATTCAATTATGGGCCTGATGAGTGATGAGTAGAGGGGCACAATGACCTCTCTTGATCTAGATGTGAACCCTTTCGTGATAAGGTGGGCTATATAGAAGGTCTTTCTAACCACTTTGGCAATGTGATTGTCAAAGGAGAGATTGCTATCTACTTGGGTCCCCAAATCCCTAATTACTTCTTCCGTACATAATGGATTACCACCTATGTGGTAATTTGTGGACACTTTGTTTTTCCCAAAGGGGATGACTATGCACTTTTTGGCATTTACCTTTAGGCCGTGGCTCTGGCACCAGTTATCCGTCTCTGTGAGACCCTTTTGGAGGATGCTTGTGTCAGTCGGTGAGTCTATTATGGCACCCAGTTTGCAGTCATCTGCAAACTTGGTCAGCCATAGTCCTCCCGTATTAGCCTGTACCTCAGAGAAATATATATCGAACAAGAGAGGTCTCAGGACTGAGCCTTGTGGGATGCCACTTGTAACTGGTTTAGAGTCTGACATGGCACCTGCAATTCTGACCATGTGGGTTCTGTCCCTGAGCCAGTTTGCAACCCATCTTGTGACATAGGGGTTGATATTTAAGCTGATGAGCCTATTTATGATGCCCGAGTGGGGTATTGTTTCGAAGGCTTTTGCGAGGTCCAGGTAGGCTGTGTGGACTACCTTCCCTTCATCTATGGCCTTGGTGACTGTTTCAAAGAAGTCGACCAGGTTCAAGAGGCAAGATCTGCCCTTAACAAAGCCGAATTGGGTAGGATCCAGTGTTTGGAGGTTCCCAATGTCTTTGTTTATGAGTTCCATGATGATACGCTCCATAGCTTTGCAGACCAGGCTAGTCAGGCTTATAGGGAAATAGTGTCCGGGGTCCGTTGTGGCACCACCTTTGTGGAGTGGGACCACTGTTGCTGTCCGCCATTCCTTGGGTACATATCCTGTAGTAAGGCTGAGATTGAGCAGTGACTTTATGTGAGGGTTCAGTTCTTCTTGGAGCTCGTGTAAGACGCAGCCCGGGACACCGTCCGGTCCCATTGATGCTATGTTTTTTGCTTTGGAGAGGGCAGCTCTCACCTGTGCATCTGTAATGTCAGGGAGGCTACACTCTGTTGGGATAGACATTTGCTCTTTTGGGGGAGAAGGGGGGGAGAAGTTTGTACTGAACCTGTCTGCCAGGATGTTGGAAATGTCTGTGGGTTCAGTGTATTTTTTGTCATTTTTCACTAACTCAGAGCATATCTGGGAGTTGCCACCCAGGTTCCTAACATAACTAAAGAAGGCCTTGTGGTTTATCTTTAGCGTCTTGTGCAATTTTTCTTTTGAAGCTGGCCTTAGATGATTTTATGAGGGATTGTAATTTCTTGCTAGTCCTGATCAGAGATGCCTTCCCTTTTTGGGATTTTGCTCTATAATGTAGTAGCTTCCTCCTTCTGTTGTATAGCTTATTTATGGCTGGGGTCCACTAGACAGGTCTCCTGCCTTTGGAGGAGTGAGTCTTGGTTTTATTTGGGATAGCATGATCCATGCATTCCAGTAGGTGTCCATAGAATGCGTTTGTAAAGGATTCTGTGGTTTGGGCCGTATTTTCCATTGGCCCTGGGGCTTTGAAGGATTCCACCTCAGTTTTGAGAAGTGCGAAGTTTGCTTTTGAGAAGTTCTTCACCGTGGTTTCCTTGGCTGGGGGTGGGGATGGGATATGGATGTCCAGTGAGATTAATTTATGGTCAGATCTTATCAATGAGGGGTATACCTCTGGTATGGAACATAGAGTCCCCATGTTGGTGATGATCAGGTCCAGTATGTTTTCACGTCTTGTGGGAGTGGTGACCAATTGTTCCATAGCATTTGAGTTTATAACCGTTGGGCGAGGGTGTTGGGGCTTGAGTAGTGCTCCTAGTCTATGTTTGGGTAGTTGAAGTCACCCAATATGATGGTGTTTGGAGAGACCTTCATATTCCCCAGTGTTCTCAGGAAAGCCGAGTGGGGTTCCTGAGTTTGGGAGGGTGGTCTGTAGCAGGCTACAAATTGAAAGGCAGTTTTGCCCATTGTTAGTTGCACATGGATGGTCTCTGATGCTTCGTGCAGTGCCACTAACCTGGAGGTGTGGGTATCTTTGATGAATATGGATACTCCTCCTCCTTTTGTGGTTCAGTCCGAGTTTTGTGGCCGAAAAGCATGGTATGAGGTATAACCTGATAGTGCTGGGGTGCTCTCGGGAGCCTTGAACCAGGTTTCTGTTACTGCACAGATATCGATATTCTCCATACTGAGGAGAGCCTCAAGTGCGTGAATCTTGAGGTTTAGACTTCTGGTGTTGAGCAGCATTACCCTTAGTTTCTTTTTCCTTGTGTTGTCTATGGAGGTGGGTTTGTCTTTTGAGTCTTGCCTAAAAAAGGCACTATGGGGGTGGCAAGAGCCTTAGCCAGTATTCGAAAGCCCAGGCATGACAGGTGCAAGCCGTCCCTAATGAAGCAACGTGGCTTGTCGAGCATGTCATCCCAGACTGACAGACATTTAAGTGATGTCTAATATTAAGACTGTTTTATTTTATCCATCTGTAGAGGGTGAGAGGTATGGGCTAGAATTGGGCTCCATGTTGCTTTTTAGAAGAAGAAAAGAAAGTATGAGTGTTAATTATGAATTTCAGAAATGTACATTTTTATGGATATATTATATTTTTTATTCTTTTTTTTTATTATAGTAAATAGGGAGACCAATGCTGAAAGTCAGGGTGATCTGTTTATTCTAATTTGCATGTAATGACATATAGGGGCTCACTGTATGTATAGGTGTGTAAGACCAAAAGATGATAGGTTTCCAGAAATTCATTGCTGGAGAATAAATAAATATACATACTCATATAGAGGTCATTTCAATTTGCACCTTTAGAAACTGTCTTTATTTTCTTTCCTATGAAAAAAAATGTTAATGAAAGAGTAAAAGAGAGAGGGAGCTATAGTGGAATAAGATATATGGGTTGGTGAAGTTTAGGCAGTTTTATTCATGGAAACAGGTACAATAAATTTGAATTTATTGATTGGGAATAGTTGGATTATGTTGGAGATGATGGAATGGAGGTAGTGTAAGGATCATAGCAAAGCTAAGGAAAGTGAGACAAGTGGGGAAGACAAGTCTCCAGCCAGTGTCTCAAGTAAAACAATAACAGATCAGGTCAATACCCTCATGCACTTATTTGTGAGACTGAAACCATTCTGGTGGGTCAGGAATTATAATGTGTTTGGTGCCTAAACAATTAGAATGTATTATTGGCTGGAATGATAACAACTAAGAAAGTTACCTTGCTTGTACATTTTAAAATAAATCTCTGATGTTATATGTGAGTAATTAAAAGGTGTTACAACAATAACATGACAAAATAATTTATTTATTTATTTATTGACATTTGTTAACCGGGTTTGTCCAACTGGGCTTGTGGCCCATTTTCAGTGGAGACCCGAGGAGAAAAGCTCCAGTAGTACATTTTAAACAAGTACAATTTTAAACAATATTGATATAATAGCAGTTATAGCAAAAATTTTCACATATGTTGGGTTACATGCATAAAGTTAAAGTTGCATTAAAAAGAAGCTAAGTAACAATTTTACATTGATATAGTTCAATAGGTCAACAATAAATTTTTTTGTTTGTATAAAATTATGCAAATGCATAGTAGACACATTGGAGAGAGAGGTGTAATGAGGTACCAAGTATGGTCCTTTTGAGTGTACATAAAGAGAAGGAAGACTAGGTAAGGTCATGGCAAGAGCAGGTTCTGGAATTGAGAAAACAAGCTTTTAGTTCATTTTTAAAGTGTGAGGTGTGGGAGGTTGAATGTAAGTCAAGAGGATGTTTGTCAGAAGCATGGGCAAGGGAGTGTTTGTAGAGTAGTTTGCCTACTGACCTTTTTGGGTGGTAGATATCAAGTAATTGTTGGTTAGAAGTACGGAGGGTCTGGGATGGGATGTAGAATGAGACTAAGGAAGATAGAGATGGACAGAAGGAGGTTTTATAAAGAATAGAGTGTAGCATCTGAAATTGATAAAATAGCAGAAATTTGGGAAGTTCAAGCCATTGAAGAGAGTTTAAAGAAATACAGTAGTGTGAGTTGTATGGGGAGTTAGTAATGAATCTGGCTATTTTATGGTAAGTCTGTTGGAGGTTGTTTAGAGTGGAGGCCTGGATATTGGTAAGAACTGG